>NC_087203.1:108889412-108917023 GCF_015104395.2 Macrobrachium nipponense | reverse complement strand
CGTATGGAGTCTCAACTCAATCTGGCGCATTGCGCCAGGTTGGCGCTTTTGGCGCATTCTTCATACTCCTCTGAGTATAAGCCGAAATTTCGTTTCTTCTTTTTCCTTCCTTCGTCTTCTTTATAGGAAGGAAAGAGTCCTTTCTTCTGGGAGTCTCCTTAGTAAAAACTCCTACTAAGGCCGAAAGTTGCTCCTGTACATTAGGAGAATTTTCGCAGCCGCATTCTTTTTTTTTTTTCTTCCCTGATTCAGGTGAGGGAGGTCTAGAAGCGGAAGGAAACTCCGATTTCCGTTTAGGAACCAATCTCCTTTTCTTCTTCTCACAAGTCGATAGATCGGAGAAAAGCTCAGGGCTTGAATCCAAAGTTGGAGCCTTCCAACTTCTCTTTAGGAGAAGAATCTGACGAAGAAAAACACTTTAGGATGCTTTTTCGATAGCGATCCTTGGCAGTTCGGGTCGTCACAGAATCTGCCGAGGGGACGCCTGATCGGTGGGGATTCTCCATAACCTCTTGTAAGGCTTTTGACATCCTTCTCCTCTGGGCCTTTGTGAGCTTGGAAGAGGTTCTAGGCCTGGGAGCGAGATGAAGCCGATCAGACTGCACCCTCCACTGCCTACTAGGGGACACTTAAATCACTATCACTGTGCTTACCTTTCAACGTCAGCATTTGACGTTCCATCCTTTGTAGTGCAGCTTTAAGATCTGCAATTTCCGTTGCCGGATTTGCAGTCTTTAGTACTAGAGGAAGAAGATACAGGTTTAGGGTTAGGTGTTAATTTAATAGGCTCGTTTAGAGCGAGACCTACTTACGCTTCTGGAGGAAGCCTTTCTAGCCCTATCCATATCTAATTTCCTTAAATATAAATTTAAATTCTTCCATCTTCCTCATTCATATTTACACAGTCATCACAGGTGTTAGAAATTGAACATTCATTCCTTCTACAACCCTTACAAAACTGTGAGGGTCCTACCGAAGCTTTCGGTACCGCCCCTCACCATGCATCCCTCATTTACACACTGTCTTCTAACCGTAAAGCTAGAATCCGACATCATGAGAAATATCCAAAACCAAGTTCCAAAAAAAACACAGTCCACAAAAGAGTATGCCAAACCAAAGATCCAATACGTCACCAAATAACCGGCTTAGAAAGATCAATAGCGATGAAAAACAACGAAAACTCAAATCAGAGATAACAACAACAATGTCGCTGTCACGGCCGATAGAGAAAATCTGTCTTAGAAAACGGGAATGATTCCTATTCCCGCCACCAGCGGCGGGGCGGCAGATCACCTGACCTACCTGTAGAGTGTGCCGCGAAATTCGAATTTCTATCGGGGACGACGGAGTCTATAGCTAAGTATATATCTGACAGGTAAGTTGAATGCATAAAAATGAATTTTGTTGCTGTCAGTCGCATGGACTAAATTTACAAAGAGCAGGGAAACAAATCTTGACATTCCTCAAGAGATAGAGATATGAACCAAGGCCATCTAGGATGAACTCTCTCTCTCCCTCTTAACTATACTGTAAGTGTTAACTTGAGTCTCTGAAACCAATAGGTATTAGCACATGCACAACTGTATGTGTACTTGTGTGTGTGTGTGTGTATGGGCATACTGTTAAAAAAAATGTGCTGTACCTACAGATAATAAATACCTACATCTTGGAAGATAAAACAAAAAAATTTTGTTGTTGTTTAGTCGCCGGGGATATGAAGGGTGTGACCAGCAGACAGAAAGATTAACATTTTTCCAGAGATTAAAGAGCTGAATTTTTGTTTTGAAGCTATGTCAACCGCGTTAGTAAATAGGTATCATCTTCTAAAGAAATTTTTTTTCTTTTCTTTTTGCGGAAGAATCTTCAAACCAGTTTTGCATTCAAAGTAATGAGAAGGAATCATTCTATCTTCATGTAATCAGTAAAATACTTACACTAATAAAAACTCAAACTACGTATTGTATGCAAAACACACACATCATCGTTAGCTTCGCGTGTGTAAACGTTCATTCTAAGAAACTCACAGAGTAGTATAACCAACACTTGATTGGTTGGTTGGGTAGCCATGGGAGATCTGTTATCCAATGACTGCCCTCTGCTTCTGTTCTATTTATAGACATATACCGTGGATGGCACTAGTTTTGAACGTTACCATGTTCGTGATTTTCTGACTGCTGACGGCAAAAATTACTCAATAATTTTCTTTATATAATTATTTCTTCGTGAAAACAATAATGTAATATGATCATTTTAACTTTGATGTATAGTGGTATGAAAAATACCAGTGTGTCGTAGCGATGCGTCATCAATATAGTGGTATGAAAATACCACATGGTGTTGTAGCGATACGTAATCACGAAGTACAAATCCTTTTCCCGGACCATCCTCAAATTTTACGACTCTGCAACTTCAAGATCGATATGGTGAAATATATAGTCATCTATTGTTTAAAATTCACAAGTTGAACTGCAAAACATTATTATATTTTGATTGTCATGTACATATATTTTTTTTTTGCGTTGTTTTACGGAATGTTTGTTTTGAAATAATAGCTATTAGTGAACATATGGTATTAATTGTCCACTATTTTGTTATATGTGATTCTTAGTTATCTCACATTCATTTAACAGTATTATTTTAATATTTATTTGAATAAACTGTAATTAATAAATAACAATAATGAAAAACATAAAGAGAAAAAATGTTTTTGCTGCAGTAGTGATGTTTGTTTGATTATGCATCTGACCTCACATTTCCGAAATCTGAAAAATTCCAAAACCGAAACATCGGAATGTGTGTACTGCACATTTTTTTAAGCACGCACACAATGTCTACACATTTACTGATACCTGTTTATTCCTGTGAGAGAGAGAGAGAGAGAGAGAGAGAGAGAGAGAGAGAGAGAGAGAGAGAGAGAGAGAGAGAGAGAGAGAGAGGAGAGAGAGAGAGAGAGAGATTTTAAGAGATTATTTAGGACTCCAAGGCGTGTTATTTTTACAATTATTTTATTATCTTGGGATTCTTTTTTAATCTTGAGATTTTCTATTCAATTCTCGAGATTAGTAAGAAAATTACCTAACTTGACTAGCAGCAGCACGCATCTGAATGACTCGGCCATTAGCATGCTAAACCACCAACCTTATGAACTGACGCTCTTGGAAAAGGAACTCGCATGATACACGAGATACATGATAAAACCACTGTTTATTGGTGAAATTTTGGGGGTCGCATGATATGCGAGATCACACGTTACTCGAGTATATACGGTATCAAAAATTATAGTACTATGGGGAAAATACAGGCCACAACAAAAAAATATTCTATGAAGACATGAGGACCACAAGTTGGGACATAGTAGTGATTTAAAGTCATCACTGAACTCTCACCACATACAATACTTCCATTAAACTGACTCCTTTAAATACGGGCTATATTCCAAAACCCCTTACATATATGTTGAAAACTTATGTAAAGTTTTAACTTGACTATGTTATGTCAAAAACCTTCTGGAAGGCCTTAAAACTCTGAGCACTGTATCAAAATGCACCAAAGGAAAATATAGTAGTAAACAGCATGGCCACCAAACCAAAACTAAAGGATATCTTCCTCTTTACCTTTAAAGTTTGCATGGTTGCTCACAAGGCTGCTGTAAAGTACAGTGTATTTGGTTTGTGATGAAACACATAAGAACCTTTCTTCAAAATTATCTTACTACAGAAGCATGGATTAAGTAAAAATCTGACATCACTGCAAAAAAATAAAAATAAAAAATAAAATAAAATAGCTATGTTATCAAAATGAACTAAGCAGTCCCCGGCTTACGATGGGTTCGGCTTACAACGCTTTTCAATTATATTCCTCAGAAATTATTTCCAGGTTTACAACGCATGTTCCAGGGTTGCACCGCTTACAATGCCAATCTGACAGAAATATGACTCCAAAAATGCAAAATAATCAATATTTGGAGGTTTATTTGATGAAAAATGCAATAAAAATCACAAATTTTTAACCAATTTGTAATTTTCATAACTTACAAACCTGAGGTCTTAACATTAGGATAAATACTCCGCGCCAGCTGGAAACCGGTAGTTTAAAATAATTGTGTACGCAAGGGACTATTGGCATCTGTGCTTGGTCACGAGACATGTGGAGCCATCCACATACCCCACTTTAACTCGTGACCCCGTTAGTTATTCTTCCAATCCAGGTTAGTTTGATAGAGGGGTGGTTTAGAGGTGGGGCCTTTGTATTGTTAAGACCTCAGGTTGTAAGTCATGAAAATACAAATTGGTTAAAAAATTTGTCATTGTTCATATACGGAAACAAACCTTCGGTCTTAAACATTAGGAAAGAAAGACTTATTCTTGGTGGGAGGTAAGTACTATTAACCAACTGGGAGTTTGCCACCTTTGATCAGTTTTCTGAATACTTGAATTCTATGAAACAACTGACCATTATTTCAGAATCTAAGACATATATGAATATCAGTCAGACTTCTGGGTTCTACATAATGTCATAGTTCATTGCGTCCGAGGAAGATAACATCTGTTCTTCTAACAAACCAATTCATCCACTCATGTTGGTTTGTTATCATTCCTCTCCCCCTTGTTAAAGAGAGGAATGTCCTGCTACTGATAGGTATCTTACTGATACAAACCCTAACAGTATGGCTACTTCACTCACCTGTACCTTGTCCGTTCCAGCTTATGATGGTACTCTCTTCTTACTGCCCGAAGTAAAGAAGGAGACAAATTTGAAAAGGAAAGAGGCCAGTTAAACTCCTCCATTTCACATTCATACCATCATCTTAGACAAGATACCAACTGACCCGCCAGGGGTACTGAATGAGTTACACCATTTGTTGAGCAGCCACCAAAGGACCCAAGGAAATTGTGTCCAAGGACCTCTGGGGAACTTTATTTATATAGGTATAGGAAATTGGAAGTGGTTTTTCATAACAATGAACCCACTCTCAAATTTCCATGAACAGACAGACACCTTCTTAACATTGCTCAATTTTGAGCTTCGATACAGTCACAGACCAACCGTGACGATCATTTTAACAGATATGTTCTTAATTGCCAGAAGGCCTGTATTCCTCTGATGACCTTCTCTTCTGTATAACCTCATTGGTACAACTCGACAACAAGGAGTAGGCTTGACCGATCGCCTGTTTGGCCTGTTCCTTTACGTCTACCACCTTTTTGTTCTAGGTGACGTAGTTCTTTCTATAACCACAGAGTACTTTGACAAGTCAAAGCCGGCCCTCCTGAAGGTCTCTGACACATACTCACACCGTACTGAGCATGACTAAGAAATGTATCTGTCATCATGACCTGTGCTGCATTGACTCATTATCCTGGATTCTGGGGCAAATTGGAACTGATGTTCCTAACTACTTTTGAGTCTACGGCAAAAACCTGGTTATTGAGTACTCCCACTCTACCAAGGTCAGAGGAAGACCACCATCCAAGGTCAGTTTCCTGTAACGTGACTGATGTATGTGCCTGGTGGTAATCCATCAAGCCTACTCTGATACAGAGTATGATTTCACTTATCAGATCGGAGTTCTTATGTGCCCCAGCCAGTTCACTGCTCCTAATTCATCTGAGGATTAGTACTCAGTGTGAAGTGATATTCACATGCCCAATCACCAGTCCAATGTATATCACCATACATGTAATTACAGAGAGAATTCTGACATCCTCTCCACCAGATCATTGTCTACTGACCGAATGCCTTTAATGGACAGAAACCTCTTCTATACAGGCAGTCCTGGCCAAAGTGTCATTCTGTATATGTGGGCTAAAGACCTTTGGAGTCTTGTTACATCCGAGGTGACACTCTACACCCAAAATCTTAAAACTATTAGTTCGAAAAGGGATACTGGGCAACCTCCAGACCTTGAGATATAATTCTAACTATCGGTGGTGCCTCTACCCCACACGAACCTGGTAGCGATGATTGTGCTACGATAAACTTTATCAATCTCTTATCTTGGGTCCGCTCCTTAATTACTGGAACCCATTCTTCCGTTTTTGGGGCATGGAGGAACGGGTAGAACCTAAAGTTTGTGTAACCTCCAGGTTGTTCCCAGTATCGCAAATGGAATCCTCAGGCTCCTTGCAGGGTGAAACCCTTGGGACAGCTCTTACATGGTTTATCCATTATACGAGTTCCTCTCTGGACGAGTGGTGTGCATCATCTGCCAAACTGGTGGTCCGGGAGGTCCAACTCCCAGCTCGGCCAACGTGGAATTAGAGAAACTTATTTCTGGTGATAGAAATTAATTTATCGATATAGTGCGGTTCAGATCCCACAATAAGCTGCAGGTCCCGTTGCTAGGTGACCCATTGGTTCCTAGCCACGTAAAAAATATCCAATCCTTCAGGCCAGCCCTAGGAGGGCTATTAATCAGCTCGGCGTTTTTGTAAAAACTAAGATACACTTAACTTTTGCAATGATATGGATGATATAGGAAAACCCCAGGAGAATATCCTATGATAATATATTCTATTCAGACACGTCCTAATCATCCTCCTGTCCAAGTAATTAAATCTGTTAACCCTTAAATGCCGAAGCGGTATTTTAAAAATCGTCTACCCATATGCGGCTGCTGTTCGCGAGTGAGCACCGAAGCGGAAAAAAAATTTTTTCTGAAAAAATCACAAGCACGCTTAGTTTTCAAGATTAAGAGTTCATTTTTGGCTCCTTTTTTTGTCATTGCCTGAAGTTTAGTATGCAACCATCAGAAAGAAAAAAAATATTATCATATATAAATATTGGGATATACGACAGCGCGAAAAAAATTTTCATATATAATTGTATACACATCGCGCTGTGAGCAAAACGGTTCAAGCTAACGAGTTCATTTTTTTTTTTTGTTTGCATTGTACACTAAATTGCGATCATTTTGGTATATAACACATTGTAAAACGATCAAGGCAACACAGAAAATATTATCACAAAATGATGCATGAATTCGTAACGAGCGGACATAAAAAAAAGATCTTCTTCTTCTTCTTCTTCTTCTTTCTTCTTCTTCTTCTTCTTCTTCTTCTTCTTGGCTTCTTCTTTCTTCTTCTTCTTCTTCTTCTTCTTCTTCTTCTTCTTCTTCCCCAGCTTGTTCCCATTTTTATATGGGGTCGCCGTTTCGGATGAGCCGTTTCCATCTATTTCTATCTTGTGCTTCTGCCTCATCAATTCCCTTCTCATTTAAGTCTCCTCTCACACAGTCCTTCCATCTCTTTCTGGTCTCCCTCTTTTTTCTTCTTCCTTGCACCTCCACCCCCATAGATGTTCTCCCAACGTGGTCCTCATCTCTCCTCAACAGGTGTCCATACCATCTCAGCCTCCCCTCCTGCACTTTCTTTGATACTTCCACCACCTTAGTTGACCCCTTATGTAGTCATTTCTGATTCCTATCCACTCTTGTTACCCCAGACATCCACCTAAGCATTCTCATTTCTGCCACATCCATCTTCTTCTGCTCTGCTTTTCTAATGCTTGCTGTTTCCGTACCATACAGCATTGCTGTTCTTACCACTGTCTTGTGAAATTTTCCTTTTAACCTAAGCGGCACTCTTTTGTCACAAAGAACTCCCGAGGCCCGCTCTCCAGTTGTTCCAGCCTGCCTGTACCCGATGTTTTACTTCTTCTTCCATACTTCCTCCAGCGTTAACAAAAGGTCCAAATACTTTAACTTATCAACTCTCCTTATTTGCTCTCCACCAAGCTGAATACATTTCTCTATCATTCCCCGTCAGTGGTGGTACACATTATATTCTGTCTTGGATCTACTTATTCTCATTCCTCTGTCCTCCAGTACTTGTCTCCATCTTTCCAATTTCACTTCCAGATCTTCCCTGCTCTCTGCACACAGAACAATATCATCCGCATACAATATGTTCCATGGTACTGTCTCCCTTACTTCCTCTATTATAACATCCATCACTATGTTAAAGATAAAAGTGGGCTCAGAGCCGACCCCTGGTGTAATACCTACTCTCACCTCAAAACCTTCTGTTCCCCCAAACACTGCTCCTCACTCTGGTAAATACATTCCGGTTAACATCTCTTGTATCAATCGCACATACTTCTCTGGCACCATCTTCTCCCTCAGGTTCCTCCATACCTCTTGTCTCGGGACTCGGTCATAAGCCTTTTCAAGGTCAATGAATACCATATGTAGGTCCCTTTGGTCTTTCCCGGAATTTCTCCATTATTTGCCTCAGACAAAATATACCATCTGTTGTTCCCTTCCCTTCATAAATCCCATCTGCTCTTCACCTATTTGTACTTCTTCTCTCAGTCTAGCATCTATCATCCTTTCCAGTATCTTCAAAGTGTGGGACATCAATTTAATGCCCCTATAATTACCACACTCTTGGACATCGCCTTTCCCTTTAAAAATCGGGATCAATATACTCCCACGCCACTCATTTGGTATCTTTTCCTGTTCAAGGACCTTTATCATAAGATCGTACAGTATATCCACTCCTTCATCTCCTAATGCTTTCCATGCCTCCACCGGGATCGTGTCTGGTCCAGTTGCCTTCCCATTCTTCATCTTCTTCAGTGCATTTGTAGTACTTTGCCTAGAAAAACCTCATTACCATGCCAATGTTCACTGCCCATCCCTCTCTCTCGTCCCACGTTGGCCGAGTGGACTTCGCACTCGGCTACTAATTCGGTGGTCCGAGTTCGAATCTCGGCCGGCCAACGCGGAACCAGAGAAATTTATTTTCTGGTGATAGAAATACCTTTCTCGATATAATGTGGTTCGGATTCCACAATAAGCTGTAGGTCCGTTGCTAGGTAATCAATTGATTCCTAGTCACGTAAAAATATCTAATCCTTCGGGCCAGCCCTAGGAGAGCTGTTAATCAGCTCAGTGGTCTGGTAAAACTAAGATATACTTACTTACTTGCCCATCCTCTCTTATTAGTCTATTATTTTCTTCATTTAACAACTGTTCGAAATATTCTTTCCATCTCTTCACAATGTCTTCCTCCTTTCTAAGCACTACACCCTCTTGATCCTTTATTTGTTTGATATGTGTTATATCTTTGGTGCTCTTATTTCTAGCCTTTGATAGCTTGATCATCTTCTTTAATCCTTCCTTTGTGTCCCCAGCTCATTATACACATCATCATACGACTTTGCTTTAGCTTGGGCTACCACCTTTTTCACCACCTTGTTTTTCTCTCTGTACCTATTTCTGTCTTCCACTGACTGTGACTCTTCCCATCATAAAAAAAAAAGATGTTTTTCAAAAATTCACCATAAATTGAAATATTGTGGTAGACTTCCTGTTTGTTGCAAATGAATGCAATTGATTGAATATTACTAGACTGTAAGTGTTGTTGGCTTATAATTGCAGTTTTCGACCATTTCGGTAGAGTTTAAAGTTGACCAAAAGACGAATTTTTTCTATTTATCGTTATTTATATGAAAATATTTTCAAAACTGATAAAAGCTACAACCATGGGTTGTTTTTTGTTGTATTCTACATGAAATTGCACATATTTTCATATATAAAACTTTATGTAACAGCTAATTTAAAATGGTGCAAACATTACGACAATCGGACAAAACAATATGATTTTTTCGGAAGTTACCGCACGGACGTAAGGAAAAAGTTTATTTCATAACTTCACCACAAATCGAAATATTGTGTAAGAGACTTCCAATTGTTGCAAAATAATGGTAAATTATTGAATATTACTAGAATGTAATAGTTTTAGCTTACAATTGCGTTTTTTTTGACCATTTCGGTCGAGTCAAAGTTGACCGAAGGTTGAAATTTTGCCCACTCATCGTTATTTATATGAAATATTTCAAAACTGATAAAAGCTACAACCATGGGTTGTTTATTGTTGTATTCTACATGAAATTGCACACTTTTCATATATAAAACTTTATGTAACGGCTAATTTAAAATGGTGCAAACATTACGACAATCGGACAAAAAAAATTTCTGATTTTTTTTTGGAAGTTAAGTTCGACTCAGACGTAAGGAAAAATTTTTTTTTTTTTTGAAAAAATTTTTTTTTTTTTTTTTCATAAATTCACCATAATAGAAATATTGTGCTAGAGACTTCCAATTTGTTGCAAAAATAAAGGTAAATGATTGAATATTACTAGAATGTAAGAGTTTAGCTTACAATTGCGTTTTTTTACCATTTCGGTCGAGTCAAATTTGACAGAAGGTTGAAATTTGGCACTTATTTATATGAAAATATTTCAAAACTGATAAAAGCTACAACCATGGGTTGTCTTTGGTTGTATTCTATATGAAATTGCGCACATTTCCATATATAAAACGTTTAAGTACGGCTAATTTAAAATGGTGCAAACATTACGACAATCGGACGAAAAAATTTATATTTTTTTTGATTTTTTCAGAGAGTTACTGCATGGACGCAAAGAAAAACTTTTTTTTCATAAATTCACCATAAATCGAAATATTGTGGCTAGACTTTCCAATTTGTTGCAAAATGAAGGTAAATGATTGAATATTACTAGAATATAAGAGTTTTAGCTACAATTGCATTTTTCGACCATTTCAGTAGTGTCAAAGTTGACCGAGGAAGATTGAAATTTTGGCACCGTTATTTATATGAAAATATTTCAAACTGATAAAAGCTACAACCATGAGGTGTTTTTTGTTGTATTCTACATGAAATTGCACACATTTTCAAATATAATACTCCATGTAACGACTAATATAAAATGGTGCAAAAATTACGTCAGTGACGAAATAATTTCTGAGATGTGTCACTGATGCTTTTTAGTGCGAGAAGAAAAAATTCACGCTTGCGCGCCTGGGTAACGATTGTAAAGAAAACAACGCCTTGATCCGTGAGCTCCCAGCATCCCACAAGGCGCGTGATTCAAAAGTTTTCGCCTAGTAGGCCTATAACTATTTTTCCACAAATTTTTAAAAAAACTTTTTATATCGACGTATATACGTCCAATCGGCGTTAAAGGGTTAATAGGACATGGCTCATTTTTCCACTAGTAATGTTACTTCCCAACCACGAAACACCTTATGCGGTGATCTGTCACAATATACGGGCACATGTTCAATATGCTACGTTCCAAAGGGAAATCCTATATTGCCAGAAACCACCATGGTGCTATTCTCGAGTAACCTAGCCCAGAATTGTACCCAAAGTCACTTCACCCCACCTCACTCTTAAAGAATGGGAAACACCCCACCTTCCCCTTCCAAATATGATGAGGTTCTAATGCCTTGCTCCAGCCAACTGAAGCTCAAACCCTCTATGTTACGTTTTCTTAAGATTTTTTATGATTTTCCGGCTCATGGCGATTTTCGGCTTACGACACGTCTCAAGAACGGATCCCCCTTCGTGAATCAAAGCCGGGGACTGCCTGTATAGTAATTATTCCTTAGGACACTTGCAGTCAATCTACAATATCAGTGATTCAACAGTACCCAACAAATGCTCATTTCATATTTCACTTTTTATCACTTACAATAGCGCTAAAGTGAAAAATGAATTAAAGTATGTAAATTTTCATAATAAAATTTATTTAGATACTTGCCTACTGTTAAAGATAACATTCAAACAAAAGATTGAATGGCTGCCCTGATGACTGTCTAGTCCACCTGTTCTCGACCATGTGTGCTTCAAATGTTTTAGCTCATCAGAATTCGCCTTGATAGCCCACTAAGTTGTGGGGAGGCTGGGTGGGGTCTACTTCAATAATAGGTAAGTATCCAAATAGTAAATTTTATAAAATTTATATTATTTGGGATGAATATTACTTACAGTTACAGATAGCTAATTCCCACATTGAGAAGGGACACAGCCAAAAACTATTCTTTGAATATATGAGGACCACAACTTGGGACACAAAAGCGATTTAAAGTTATCACTGAACTCTCACCACATGCAATACTTTCATTAAGCGACTCCTTTAAATACATAAGGGGTTATATTTCTTGAAGCCCTTAAATATGTTGAAAATTTTATGTTAAGTTTTTTTTACTATGTTATGTCAAGAAACCTTCTGGAACCTTTAAAATAATGCAGTTACACAAAATAAACCTCTCAGCCAATTGAGCTAAAGGTTTCTTGCATGAAACCCAAATCATTCTTCCCTGATTTGGAATCCTTCTGCAATCTTACTGCCACCAGAAGTCGGATTCCTTTCAGAGAGCAAGGCTCTTTTATGCACGCAGCAAAGAGCAGTTTTGAGGAGAAAACTACTTCGATTTAGCCAGAATGAAACTGAAGCAGCATGAGGGGATCCCTGTGGCTATGTCCGAAAGCCCTATAAAATGACAGTCGACTAAACATAAATAGCTTTCTAATATACAGATATGCTCATATACAATACACCTTCATGCTCCCCCAAAACATAAAAGCCAGGATTTAAAATAGAACTTAAAAGATTACTCTTTCTTTGATTCAGGAAAAGGTCTTACCTGCTACTAGCAGAGGGCTAAGGACTTTACTGTTTTCATTTGAAATTCTGCATACTTAGGTAGTGAGCAGAAAAACCAAATTGCCTTTCTACTGAGCCGCATTAATCCCACCCTCAAGAAACAAATTGTTATACAACTAAATGAAGTTGCAACTGCTCAAAGATTATGATGCTCACCTTCAACAAAGGTAAAAGGTATGAAGCTAATTCTCATGTGCTGGCCTAATTAAATATGTCAGAGAACCTTGTGTTCTTAGACAAAGATGTTCTAGTTTCTAACACTACAAAACAACAAGTGAACTTTGCCTCTTCCAGGCTTAACCTTTGACAAAGACATTCTAGGTTTTCAAAATACAACAAAACCAAGGGTTAAATTTGCCTCCTCCAGGCTTAACCTTTGACACAGACATTCTAGGTTTTTAATACGTTTTTTATCTTAATACCACAAAACCAAAGGTTAACTTTGCCTCCTCCAAGCTTAACCGCAAAAGATGTTTCTAAAGATGTTCAGGTTTTGAAAACCACAAAACAAAAGATGAACTTTACCTCTTCCAGGTTTAACCTTTGACTAAGACATTCTATGTTTTCTAATTCCACCAAAAAACCAAAGGTTAAATTTGACTCTTAAAGGCTTATCCTTTGACAATGACACCAAGTTTTCATAAACCACAAAACCTTAGCCTTAACATCATTCTTAGCTCAATGGCAAAAGGATAAAATAACATTCCCTTGACAATTTACTTAAGGATAGTTCTTGCAATAAACTTGCTCTTTTAAATGCTGATAGTGCTAAGAAAAAAAAAAAAAAAAGAATAAGAAGAAAGAAGAAGAAGAAGAAGAAGAAGAAGAAGAAGAAGAAGAAGAAGAAGAAGAAGAAGAAGAAGAAGAAGAAGAAGAAGAAAGAAGAAGAAGAAGAAGAAGAAGAAGAAAGAAGAAGAAAGAAGAAGAAGAAGAAAGAAGAAGAAGGAAGAAGAAGAAGAAGAAGAAGAAGTAAGAGAAGAAGAAGAAAAAGAAAGAAAGAAGAAGAAAGAAGAAAGAGCTCCATAGTACCAAATACTTCAATGGAACTCATTCCAGAGGTTCAAACGGATCAAATGATAAAATTTCAGAAGTGCATCTAAATTCCACAGAAAGAGACTGATACCGAGATGTAGGGACTTCAATATCAAGGTGCTGATCATTAGCCAGATCTTATTGCACATGGCACAATACCAATGAACGCATGGAACGATAACCTTGAAAGTAAGCAGCAAAAAAGCCTTATTGTATATATACATATAAGAAGCCAGACAAACTCTGTCTACAGGGATTCAGGTGCTGAAAATTCCTCTGGGACAGCACCCAAGGCAATACACAAACCACCACTTTTGATGAAAGGCCATGATTGTTTTCCACTAAATAAGGATAGAACCCATGTTACTTTTGAAAAGCCCCTTAATGGGAGGAAAGCTGAACATCTCCAAGCGGTCAGAGTGAGATGTGGACATTAGTGGAACCGCACGGAATTTGGTAGAGTCAATTTTCTATTCAAGTAATAATACGTACAAGAGATATCTACTGGGAGAGCTAGGAAGTATGAAAATCATTTGCTCTGAGGCTACTAAGGCTCTACAGGAGTCATAGGGAAATTCTTATGCTCAAAATTTTTTCAATACTTTCCTTACAGTAGATGAAGGAGGAAAACATATGTCTTAATCAGGTCAAACTTGAAGAAATGCATCCATCGCTCAAGTCCGAGGGCCTGTTCATCCACATGCTAATAAGTCCACATTTGAGCGCTTCCCCTAATTCCAAAGTAACTATCAGACTAGCAGATGTAATGACTACTCTGTAGGTAGCTTTGTCCTTCCTGAATCCTAAATCGCCAGAAACATTGTCCTTCCGGAGAATGAATTAGCAAATCAACATAACCTTAACTTCACTCAAAGCAGCAATCTTTCCGCTATGATTTAGTTTCTGACCATGGATAAACCTACTAGACGTCTCATAATGTTTAACAGGTGTAGCTGACCATTTTATGGTGTATTGTAAGCCAGAGTAACAACACTAGTCATAATTCTTTGTTTCTGTTACAAGACATAGGGAAATTCAATGTTCCTACAGCAGAACCTGGCGATGATGATGGTCCTGGATTATTTACACAAGTTTAATGAACGTTTGCTCTATGTTGTAATCTGTTATGCTAAGACTGTACTAACAGTAATTGTGCCTGATTATTCTGACAAATTCTCAAGCGAGGCTGTTTCCTAACAAGGGAACCAACCAAGTTCTTTGGCAACGGACTCTCCCAACTATTGCAGGGGAGTCCTAAAATCAGGCTACAGACAGGAGAGGGCACTGACACCTCATCTATTATGGGGGAACATAAAAATGTTTCCACACTATGGGGGAACCTAGAACGGTTTCCCTAAAAAAAACAAAAATAAGGTTTGCATCCTGTTCTAACTTCTCAATGTACTTTTCCTGAACTGACAGGGGAGAGGAAGACAGTTGTGATTTTCCTGAACCATAAGGGGAGAGGAAGACAGTTAAAGAGGAAGCCTCAGTATTAACTAAAGCACCAGCAAAGAAAAAGCCTAGATTGAGTATGAATATCTACAGACAAAGGACCTGGAGAAGGGGAAAAAAAGACAGATTGGAGACCTGATCTAACAAGTAGCTTTCATAATGTATCTGCTTCCCTGAACTTCCGATACAGAAATACCCCAAACTTATGCAATTCAAGTTGTGTGAATTAACGACAGCATGAACTTTCCACTGGAACCTATCTATAATTATTATATGCAAGTTCTTCACAAAAGCACATTTGCGAATCCTCCAGAAACAATGCAAAACCCTGCAAAAGTGTTCATGTTTAATTTACTATGTAAATTTATAAGTTTTAAAGCTTTTATGTGTAAAATCTTTATTAAAATTTACTAAGTTTTATTTTTATACATGCATAAATATGATACAAAGGTAATCACAGCACCTACAGTTAGTGTATACACTTTTACAAGATGCGATACCCATTCACACTTACTGTACTTTTAAAAGATGATATCACTTTAGAAACTTTTGTTTAATTTCTGAAGTGCGTACTACTATACTACAATTAGTATAAATTTTCATGCTTTTAAATGTAAAGTCAGCATGGAAATTGTGTGTATACTATCTATATTTTTTTAAAATATGATATACAAAGGAGTAGTAAGTAATTCGCAGAGTTTGTCACCAAGACCTCCATGATCACGAGATGGCGTTGTTCTGTCTTGCTGGGTTGATAAAATAGAATTCATTAATGTACTAGTAAAACATAGACATAACTAAGAGTTGTAATTCGGTGAAAATTACTTTCTTAACCTCAGAGAAAAGTGCTGGTGCAAATCTGTATGCACTATGTTACAGCACATACAGTTAATGTACTTTCACAAGATGTGATCCCATTCACACTTTTATAAAGATGATACCCCTCTAGAGTTTTACCTCAAATGACCTGGAGATGATGCTGTTTGGTCAGGCTGGTCTGATAACACGAATTCATTAATGAATTAAAATATATCAAACATAACTACGATTTGTATTAGTATTGTTCTGTGAAAATTACACTTTGTTAACCTGAAAGAAAAATGCTGTGCAGTTATCTTCATCGTCATTCATTGTACTGCATAGCTAATTCACCATCATCTTCAACATTCATCACTGTTGAGTACCCATACCTACTGTTTTTTTTTATTTACAGTCCAATACATTTTTAACTGCATAAAGTATGCACGTACAAACAGCTAAAGCCATGAAATGACAACATGCACCTAAACTCATTGTCAGTAAGAAGAATTCTAATAAGAGATAAAGCATTCAAAACACACCTGGTGGATAACAAGTGTACCAAACAGTCATCTGGGCAGCCATTTGATCTTTTGTTTGAATGCTGACTCACCTATCAGCACGGAGATATAAGCCATCTTTAACACTAAGTAAGATTCATTCCAAATAAAAAGGTTCCAATGAGGAAAATGTAATTGAAGTAGTACTCATAAGTGCTGGAAGAGCAACTACTGTAATTGAAAAGTAAACACCAGGGGAAACAAGGATAACTCAGTTCACAGCACTACAGGATCATGGAATGCAGTTATTGGCTGGATAATCCATCCGGAGCCAAAGAGCAAAAGTATACCAGTGAGATTAACATCTACCATTTGTTATCCAAGAAAGATCATTCTGAAAACTTTCAGACCATGAATATAGGCATATCTGCATAAGATTACTGTAATGAGGGAGTGGTAAAACAAACATGCAGCAATAATACCTGGCATGAAATAGCTTTTGTATCCCTTTATATTTTTCACTTCATCTGGCATTTTATCCATGGAGCACTTAATTTCTTGTAGACACACCATATCAGGATCTTCTAATTCAAAGACAGACAAACCATCTTTCTGTAAACAAGAAAGGAGAAATACTGTGAAGACTTGAATAAAATAAGAAAAACAACTAGGAAATAACCTAATAAAAACTACCCGCTTATGGGGAATTTCTACATTTTTGTGACAAATGTTTCCCACTTTGACTTCTATTTTGAAACAAAATCCCTGAAAAATTTCAACTGTCTGTGGTAATTACTTGAGAAAAATAAAGCAACCTATTTCAACAATTATTTGAGAAAAATAAACTCTACTACTTCACATCTTTCCCTTTAACCTTAAACAATATAAAATTTCAAATATGTATTATAATTAATGTTCCATTAGATACAAACTTTTTCTACTGTACTATAACAAATAAGTAAACTCTGAGGCTTGTACTATTAGCAGAGATTTGCAAAACAAATTTATGATCCAAGAATGGCCTTGTAAGATGAATTGATCATAAAAGCAAAATCTACCACTGACCACAATATTACATTATTATAAAGAATATAGGAGGAATTTGAATGCTATGATCCCGGAACAGACTTATACGAGGAACTAGCAGCAAAGGCAAAGTTTATCACTTTGCACTACATTACAGAAGACAAATATGTACAAAACTGTAATACTCAGGATTATTTCAGCTGACCACTATTTTAGAATACTTGTCAACTCATTAGTGAGGCTACAATATTCCTACAGGTACAGGTGTTTTTTTATTATTATTACATACATTATAATTTTTTTCTTGCAAGTGTTTTATCATTATTACATATAATTTTTTTCCTATCACATGTCATCCTATTCGACTTGGTTCCCAAAGGATTAAAGTAAAATGCCAGATCTAGGTCTGAGGCCAAGCACTGGGACAAAATAGGTCATTCAGTGTGATGCTGGATACATAAAAATTAAATTAAAAACTGCACAAAAGCATATGCTTTCATACTGGAACACACACATAAATACATACTAAAAAGGTACGTATATATTAAAATTCAGAAAAGTCCAGTAATATTTTAAACTTTTGTTTTAAAATTCATTAAACTTTCTACGGTTTTTGTGCTTTTATTATATGCTTATTTTCATAGTTTATTCATTTAATTAACAGTTCCTCAGAAACATCAAAATCAGAACCACTGAAAATGCAAACGATTCTGACAGAATTTGGCAGTTGCTGCTGGTCATACTTTGGACACAGAACACAGCTGACTGTTATCAACACCTTGCACCCTGAGCACTCATTAAGTGCCCATGAGTGAGACAAGTATAGCCTATACGGAGGTGTGCCAGGATTACTTGTGTAGTATGTCTCTCTCCACCTAATATGATGAACACCATTTCCTAACAGGAGGTTTTATTTGTTTAAATTTATTATTTTCAGGTTCTTCATTCCATATATTTTGCCATTTATTTTCAATAACTGTTTTTACATATCTTATATAGTCACTAATAGGGATGTTCACATTTGCTTTTTTTATGTTAAATATTTAGGTGGACCCATACACACTGTTAGTATCATTTTTCATTTATTTTTGTAGCAAGGTGTGGAATTTAATTAGAAACCCTATTAACCCATTAATGCCTGACCTACTATGTATGGTAGTGCAATTGCTAGGACATATTACACCCTCATCTCTCTTCTTTTTCTTATTGTTTTGCATATTCTTTGGTTCTTGTTTATCTAATAACTAATATAAACAATTTTCTTTGTTGTATCCGCATTTTTCTATTTTTTGACAAAATACCAAAGGTATATAGAATTTTTTAATATTTTTACATTTTTGACTAGAGCTCATGGTTACACAAGTTCATGAAACATCTTTATATTGATACATAACATGTTATTGAAAACCATTAACCATCAACTGAGGTAGAAGTTGAAGCACAAATATTACAGGCTTTATTTTATTACCTACTATATATAGTATGTCAGGCAGATATGGAGGCAAAATATGTAACGGACGGGAAAAATCTTAGAGAATGTATCTCCTAAGAGCAACTTTGTCGTTTCTTCGTTAGAATAAAGTGCCTGTTTGCTATTTTGTGGTCCTTGGATGAATACCTAGTAGCTGATGAATTACTTTGCAGATAACATCTTAGTTGTTTCAGTTCCCTATTTCTAGAATGGCCCAGCATAACAAGTAAGTCACCAATTATACTGGTATATTTGGATGCTGATGTTGGAGTCGAACTCTTTGTTAAGGCAATGTCACATGATAGATTTGAAGAAATACTAAGTTTTCTGCATTTCACTGATAACCAGGCACAAACAAGGATGACAAAAGGGCAAAAATCCAACCTCTATGACCATTTAAACATAAAATTTGCCATAGCCTACTACACAGATCAACATAAATCACTTGAATAGGCAATGATAGAATATTTTAGTAGGCACGGATGCAAACAGTGCATTCAGAAAAAAAACTGATTTGGATGCAATGCTTGATGCCTAAATTCTCCACTTGGATATCTAGCTATTTTTTATGTACACCAAGGGTCAACCTTCAGGTTGAATTGTCACTGAAGAAATGTTACGAAAAGGTGAGGGCGATGATTTTATTTGAAAAATGGCCAAGATATACCAGAGATGCTTTACTTCGACATCCACTTCACAAGTTTACCATTAGTAAATCACCTATGGAGCAACTGAAAGAATAAGGAGCAATAGAATTCCAATGACTTTTCCTATAAACTCCACAAACGAAATGAAGGTTCCTCGAGGCATTATGGATATTGTTGTGGATATTCACAAGATGATGTTGGTTTCAGTGGTATCCAATATTCCCCTATTTATCCCCTGGAAAGTGTATCTCAATGGTGAGCATAGGACAAAAAGAAAATTCGCGTAAGTCAACCTTATCTCATTGGTGATTACAACAGACACATGGGTGGCACTGATAGGATGGACCAAAACTTCAATTGTTATCATACATCAATTAGAATGAAAAAGTGGCGGTGGCCGATGTTTTCTCAGATGATCGACGAAAGCAACTTTCCACTGTTGTCATTCAGACACTTCACTGCAAGAACATATCTTCAGCAGGCAGAATCACTTGTGGGAATAGGCCAGCCAAGAAAGTTTTTCCAGGTTATTCCAGATGTATGTTATGACAGTATTGGTCACCTTGTCAAACTTTTGGAAAACAGGCATGGAAATGTGCTCTATCTTCATGCAAATCTCGTCCTTCATAAGTGAGTATGAAATGTGGTGTTCCATCATATGTAAAATGCTTTGTTGAGAATCATCGTCGTGCTCTTTAGAACACAGCTAATTATAGTATCTGGTTTCTTATTGTGTGATATCAGAGAATTTATCTTCAAATTTAAGTATGAATGAATTTCCTTTCTAAAGCATATCTACAGCAAGTATCACAATTTCCTGTTAAACATTTACTTACATAACTATGTATTCAAATACTGTTAGCACATGCAACAGTGGAAGAGCTTATAATTGAGAGAAATTTCAATAGTAAACTGCAATATTATCTTTATAATATTCTGTAATACATACTATTATTTAGTGTCTTGTGTCTAATACATACTCTTAATAATGACAAAATACCAATGGACTTTATCATAAAAAAATATCTCCTCAATAAAAATGTGTACCCCATATCTGCCTGACCTACTATATATAGGAGGTCTTAAATATGGGCAAATACCAATAAAAATGCATAAAATGATATTGTTAAGATACAATAGTTTTGTACATACTTACCTGGCAGATATATACTTAGCTATAGACTCGGTCGTCCCGACAGAATTTCAAAACTCGCGGCACACGCGACAGGTAGGTCAGGTGATCCACCATTCCCGCCGCTGGTGGTGGCGGGTCTGGAACTATTCCCGTTTTCTAAGCCATAATTTCTCTTCCACCTGTCTCCTGAGGGGAGGATGGGTGGCATTTTAATCGTATATATCTGCCAGGTAAGTATGTACAAAACTTTATTGTATCTTAACAATATCATTTTTGTACATGAAACTTACCCAGCAGATATATACTTAGCTGATTGGGCACCCTTGGTGGCGGGCAAGAGACAGCTAAAAACAAAATAATACTTAAACTAAATACATTAAAAAACAGGGAAAAAACAACCTATGTTCTTGGATAAAATAATCCATAGTTCCTACCTGATTGGGCTGAAGACTTCATGACTACTGTCGATGAGTCTGCCTGCCTCAAGAGTTTCAACGAGGAATGAACCTATGGTTGAATAACTCTTTGGATCGTGTCAATGGGGGCTAGCCCGCTTACGCGACAGAGCCTATTCTGGATCGTACCAATGGGGGCTGACCCACTTACATGGTAGAGCCTTGACCTTTTGTCATATCAATGGAGACTCGCCCTCTTACATGACAGAGTTAAGGTTATTAAAAAATCACAAAGAGCACTGAAGCCAATCCCGATCACCTGACCATGTTAGTATTGTTATAATCTATGAATTGCAAGAGGGTTCCCTATTCCCTCTGACAATTAACCAATAAAAAACAACCAACCAATAAAAGTAATTTAAACACTAAACTAAATTACGAAGGATTAGCCTCAGCCCCTTCTCCCAGCAATGAATTCGCCGAAACATACGCTCCCAGAGCAAAGCACTTTCGTACGAAATTTTAACGTCTCTTAGGTAATTCGAGGCGAACACAGAATTACATCTCCAAAACGTAGACTCTATAAGAGCCTGAAGAGACCATGTTTTGTGAAATGCCATAGACGTAGCTGATGGCTCTCACTTCATGAGCTCTCACTCTGAGAACCTTGAGGTGCTCTTCATCGCACTTAAGGTGAGCTTCCCTTATTACATCTTTTATGAAGTATGTAAGGGCGTTCTAAGAAATCGATCTTTTCGGATCTCTTACAGAGCACCAAAGACTTTCTTCTGTACCTCTCAGCAACTTCTTCTTC
Source organism: Macrobrachium nipponense (assembly GCF_015104395.2). Classification (NCBI taxonomy): domain Eukaryota; kingdom Metazoa; phylum Arthropoda; class Malacostraca; order Decapoda; family Palaemonidae; genus Macrobrachium; species Macrobrachium nipponense. The sequence continues at coordinate 108,895,273 of NC_087203.1, read as the reverse complement.
TCCAGGTAGAACTTGAGTGCCCTGACTGGACACAAAGTCCTTTCTAGTTCTCTCCCTGTTAATGAAGATAGTCCTCTATCTCAAAGCTTCTTGGCCAAGGCTTTGAGGGATTTTCATTTTTTGCTAGAAAAAATGGTTTGGTTTAAAGGAGCAAATCGCTGAATCCTTCTTAAAACCCACTTTACCTTCCAAAGCTTGCAACTCGCTAATTCTCTTGGCTGTTGCTAACGCAAAGAGGAATAATGACTTTCTCGTTAAGTCTCTAAACGAAGCTGCGTGAGACGGTACAAATTTTTCCGACATTAGGAACTTGAGGACCACATCCAAGTTCCAGCTAGGCTCTTGGATTACATGGTCTTTCGTGGTTTCGAAAGACCTTATAAGGTCATGTAGATCTTTATTATTCGTCAGATCTATTCCTCTATGTCAAAAAACTGAGGCCAGCATACTTCTGTAACCCTTCACTGTTGAAACTGCCAGGTTACAGTCTTTTCTCAAATATAGGAGAAAATCTGCGATTTCAGTTACAGAGGTACTGGAAGAGGATATTTTCTTTCCCTTACACCATCTTCTAAACAACTCCCACTTCGACTGATATACTTTAGAGGTGGAGACTCTTCTGGCTCTTGCAATAGCCTTCGCCACTTCTCGTGAAAAGCCCCTTGCTCTGACAAGTCCTTCGACAGTCTGAAGGCGGTCAGACTTAGACGGGGAGGTTTTTTGTGAAACTGTCGAAGTGGGGTTGTTTGAGAATTCGTTTCTTAGTGGAAGCGATCTTGGAAAATCTACTAACCACTCCAGCACCTCTGTGAACCAATCAAGAGCTGGCCAGAAGGGAGCGATGAGGGTCATTCTTGTTCCTTCCGAGCAAGCGAACTTCCTCAATACTTCCCCTACTATCTTGAAAGGAGGGAAGGCGTATGCGTCCAAGCCCGTCCAATCTAGCAGAAAGCTGTCTACTGCTACTGCTTGTGGATACCGAGAATCGGGGTGAGGCAATAGGTCTCTTAATCTGTGATTCTTGTTTGGTTCGCGAACAGGTCTATATTGGGCCTTCCCCACAGATGCCAAACAAAAAAAAAGGGGGTTTTTGGTGGCAAATCTGAGGATTGAGAGTCCATTCCGTGGGTAGGACTTGTTTCTTTTCATGCTCAACAAATCTGCCCGGACATTTTTCTCTCCCTGCACAAACCTTGTGAGAAGAGAGATCTTCCTTTCCTGAGCCCAAATCAGCAGATCCTTTGCTGATTCGTACAGGGAAAAGGAATGCGTCCCCCCTTGTTTCTTTATATAAGCGAGGGCTGTTGTGTTGTCCGAGTGAATCTGAATCCCCAGACCTGAGACCTGTTCCTCGAAATGAACTAAAGCTAGATGAATGGCTGTTAGTTCTTTCTTGTTTATGTGCCAGGACACTTGTTCTCCTTCCAAGTGCCTGACACTTCTTCCGAACCTAGGGTCGGGCTCCCCACCCTGAATCTGAGGCGTCTGCAAATAACGCTAGGCGAGGGTTCTGTAAGCGAAGGGAGATTCCCTTGCTTAGTTTCTGTGGATCTAACCACCAACGGATATTCTCCTTGATCCCTTTCGAGATTGGAAATGTATCTCCTAGATTGTTGGACTTCAATCCCACTTCTCCTTCAGATAAAAATTGAAGGGGTCGTAGGTGTAGTCTTCCTAAGGAAACGAACTGTTCCATCGAGGAGAGGGTGCCCCAGTAAGCTCATCCATTCCTCGCGGAACAATGTTCTTTCCTTAAGAAGACTGCCACCTTTTCTAAGCAGCGTTCTCTCCTTTCCTGCGAAGGATACGCTAGAAAATCCCGAGAATCCATCTGAATCCCCAGATAGACAATACTCCTGCTGGGGAGTCAGCATGGATTTCTCGCGATTGACTAAAAGTCCTAGGGACTTTGTCAAATTTAGAGTAACTAACAGGTCCTCCAGACATTTTTTCTCCGATTGGGCTCTTATTAGCCAATCGTCCAGATATAACGAGATCCTGATCCCTTCCAGATGTAGCCACCAATAAGCTACATTCTTCATGATGTCCGTGAAGACTTGAGGGCAGTCGAAAGTCCGAAGCACATCGCTTGGAACTGGAACACTTTCCCTTGGAATTATGAATCTCAGATATTTCCTTGCTGCCCGATGAATTGGCCCACATGGAAATACACATCCTGAAGGTCCAGGGACACCATCCAGTCCCCTGGACGAAGAGCAGACAGAACAGAGGAAGACGTCTCCATTGAAAATTTCTTCTTCAAGACAAAGAAATTCAGGGCACTGACGTCTAGAACCGGTCTCCATCCCCCCGATGCTTTCGGTACCAGGAATAGCCGATTGTAAAAATCCTGGAGACTGGAGATCTTGAACCAGTTTCTACCGCTTCCTTGGAAATCATCTGTTCCACTGCTTGCAAAATAGCAAAGCCTTTCGGACCGGATCCGAGTATCTTGCAGTCAACTCCCTTGAGTTGTCGTCAAGGGAGGATTTTCCTGAGGGATCAAGTATCCTTTTTTCAGGATAGAGAGGGACCAAGAGTCCGCTCCCTTCTGCGCCCAGACTTTTGCAAAGTGGAGTAGTCTGGCGCCTACTTTCGTCTGGAGGACTCCCTGCTCATCTAAGACTTCCCGAAGGACCTTCTAGATGGTCTACTCCTTCTATCTGGTCTGCGACCTCTAAGAGGGGCTCTAGAAGAGGAGGCACCTCGAAAGGGCTGTACAAAAGAGGGTCTCTCTTTTTTCTCTATAGGCACTGCCGGCCTAAACTTCTTGGCTGAGTGCGTGAGGAGATCCTGAGTTGCCTTCGTCCGTAAGAGATTAGAAACCTCTCTAACAGTCTCCTGTGGAAACAGATGCGGGGATAACGGTGCAAAAAGAAGAGATGTTCTTTGCAAAGGTGATACGGCTCTTGCTAGAAAAGAGCTAAAGACCGATCTCTTCTTTAAGACTCCCGTTCCAAAAAGAGAGGCAACTTCTACGGAACCGTCCATGACCGCTCTGTCCAAGCAAGCCAGGACGCTTGAAAGTTCCTCCATGGAAACAAAGTCAGTGTCCTGAGCTCTCTTAGCTAAAGCTCCCAAAGCCCGCCCAGTCCATAAAATTGAAGACTTCCAGGGTTTTAAAGAGGCCCTTTAGAAGGTGGTCTAGCTCACACATGCCCCATGTTGCCTTAGCAGACAGCAAAGACTTCCTCCTGGAAGAGTCCACTAAGGAAGCAAAATCCGCATTTGCGGAAGAAGGGAGGCCTATGCCCATAGGTCCTTTAGGTCTAGTACCACCTTCCTGGTTTGCCTGTTAACTTGGAAGGAGGGCAGGAAAAAACTGTTTTGCCCGCTTCCCTTCTGGAAGTCAACCACTCTGAAAAGGTCTTTAAGGCCTTTTTCATACAAAGAGCGAGGCACATCTTGACGAAGGAAGAGACTTGAGAGCTTTTGTGCTAGACATCAAAGATCCTGGTGAAGGCGGAGGGTCAGCAGGATGAAGGGAGTCTCCGAACTCCTTTAGCAGCAAAAGTGAAAGTCTCTTGTCGTCAGAGACCGTTTGGGAGTGATCTGGCTCTTCCCGGGAGAAGAACTCCTTTCCCGAGAAGGGAGCGCTGAACACTAGCACTTCTAAACGAAGAGTGAGGCTCCTGCCTGCCGAAAAAAAAAAAAAACAACATCTTGCGCCTACTAGACTCTTGTTGTCTAGGTTCTTGCGGTTCGCCAGGTCGCGGCGCTTGCTAGGCTCCTGGCGCCCTGATTCAGGGCGCTTGAAAAGATCCCCGTGTCCTGATTCATGACACTTAACAGGCTCTTGGCGCCCTAACTCTTGACGCCTAAACGTACTCCTGGCGTCCTGCCTCCTGGCGTCCTGACTCTGGCGCCCTGACTCCTGGCGCCCTGACTCCTGGCGCCCTGACTCCTGGCGACCCTGACTCCTGGCGCCCTAGACCTCATGGTGTCCATGATTCCTGCCTTCTACCAGCCTCCTGACATCCTGAAATCCTGTGGTCTGAGAGGCTCTTGACGCCCTTTCTTGCGTTTTGCTGCCTCTTTGCGCCTGTCTGGCTCCTGGTCCTGCAGACCCAAAGGATCCTGATACTTAAATCGGTTTTCCGGTTCCTTGAACCTAAACCGATCGAGACTTCTGCTCGATTCGCGGCGTCTCATAGGGCGCTTCGGAGAAGACAGCCTATAGGGTGAAAGAACTCTTCTCTCAGGAGAACAACTCCTATCGGACGAGTCTCTCGACGAAGGCGATAAACGCCCTGGAGATTGTGAGGTTCTCTCCTATACGAAGAGGGGCGCTTAGCGGAACTCTTAACAGGGAGCGAAACATCTTTCCTCCTTGTCGAGTCCTTAGCAAAGGAGCCTACTAAAGAAGCTAACTGCTCTTGCAGATTAATCAAAAACTTCTTCGTAGGATCCTGAAGAGAAGGCTCCTCTTGCTTCGTCTTCTTAGGTCCCGAAGGCCAATCCTCGGGAAAACGCTCTGGGCTGGAATCAGCCGCGTCTCCTTTAGGCGCCTTCCAGGCTCTCTTCAAAGGGCGCGAAAGAGAGGCCGAACTCCATCCTCGTTTTAGGAGAGGAAGAGTCTGAGGCCGAAAAACACTCCCTTAGGACGCCTTTTCTGCGGCAATCCAAGGCAGCCTGGGACTTTACAACAGGATCTGCCGAAGGGACGCCTGACCGTGGGATGTTCTGCATCCTCCCTGCGGCTTTCGACATTCCTCCTCCCCTGGTCCTGGGAGTTTGGAAGCGGTCTAGGCCTAGGAGCAATGAGGAACCGGTCAGACGCCCCCTCCACTGCACTGGGGACACTGCACAAGTCACTATCACCACTCTTACCTTCGTTTAGAGCTCGTAGCTGAGCTTGAAGTTTCTTGATTGAAGCTTTTACATTTTCCCTCTCTGAAGAAGAATCTTTGGATTCAGAACAGGGAGAAGCAGCTGAGGCTAAGGGAAAATCGTTAGTAGGAGAGTTAACTTCTTGTTCTAAAGAGCAAGATCTACTAGATGACCTAGCTGAAGCCTTTCTTACTCTATCTCTCTCAAGCTTCCTAACATATGACGATAACTCCTTCCATTTCAAGCTCCGTAAGGTTCTCGCATTCAACAGGTGGGTATTAAAAGAACATTCATTCTCTCTGCATTTAGCGCAAATACTATGAGGATCTACTGCCGATTTAGGCAGCCTAACCTTGCAACCTTCCCTACTGCAAACTCTAAACATAGGTGAAGCCTTAGCGTCAGACATCGTGAAAGAGTAGTCAAAACCAAAGTCGAAAAACAGTCCACAATAAGCGTATGCCAAGCCAGAGAAAAAACAGAATACGTCACCAAAAAAACCAATCCAAATTCTCGGCAAACGAGTAGAAATCCAAGATGGAGGAACGAACAATAGGTGTTGTCCGTTCAACCGACAGAGAAAATTATGGCTTAGAAAAACGGGAATAGTTCCAGACCCCGCCACCCAGCGGCGGGAATGGTGGATCACCTGACCTACCTGTCGTGTGTGCCGCGAGTTTTGAAATTCTGTCGGGACGACCGAGTCTATAGCTAAGTATATATCTGCTGGGTAAGTTTCATGTACAAAAATATACTATTATATCATATCATATATGAATATAGATATTAAACTAAACTAATAAAAAAAATTCTAAAAATAAAATTCAGGCAGTAATAGGTTAATGCTTGTTTTTTGGTTTTGACAAAATTCTGAATTGGCTACAGTAATTAAAAGGTAGTTATTTCCAATGTTGTTATCAATTAAATATATTTAGATGACTGCTAATTGATATTTTAGCTAATTAATGTAACCTTTTGAAGAAAATGAAGTTAAGAAGTCTGACAAGTGTTCTCACTCTCACCCACTATAA
>NC_087203.1:108793061-108888912 GCF_015104395.2 Macrobrachium nipponense | reverse complement strand
TTATATTGGGTGAGAGTGAGAACACTTGTCAGACTTCTTAACTTCATTTTCTTCAAAAGGTTACATTAATTAGCTAAATATCAATTAGCAGTCATCTAAATATATTTAATTGATAACAACATTGGAAATAATACCTTTTAATTACTGTAGCCAATTCAAAATTTTGTCAAAACCAAAAAACATAAGCATTAACCTATTACTGCCTGAATTTTATTTTTAGAATTTTTTTTATTAGTTTAGTTTAATATCTATATTCATATGATATAATAGTATATTTTATGCATTTTTATTGGTATTTGCCCATATTTAAGACCCACTATATATAGTAGGTGAGGCAGATATGGGGTACACATTTTTATTGAGGAGATATTTTTTTATGATAAAGTCCATTGGTATTTTGTCATTATTAAGAGTATGTATTAGACACAAGACACTAAATAATAGTATGTATTACAGAATATTATAAAGATAATATTGCAGTTTACTATTGAAATTTCTCTCAATTTTAAGCTCTTCCACTGTTGCATGCACTGACAGTATTTGAATACATAGTTACGCAAGTAAATGTTTAACAGGAAATTGTGATACTTGCTGTAGATATGCTTTAGAAAGGAAATTCATTCATACTTAAATTTTAAGATAAATTCCCTGATATCACACAATAAGAAACCAGATACTATAATTAGCTGTGTTCTAAAGAGCACGACGATGATTCTCAACAAAGCATTTTACATATGATGAAACACCACATTTCACTCACTTATGAAGGACGAGATTTGCATGAAGATAGAGCACATTTCCATGCCTGTTTTCCAAAAGTTTGACAAGGTGACCAATACTGTCCTAACATACATCTGGAATAACCCGGAAAAACTTTCTTGGCTGGCCTATTCCCACAAGTAATTCTGCCTGCTGAAGATATGTTCTTGCAGTGAAGTGTCTGAATGACAACAGTGGAAAGTTGCTTTCATCGATCATCTGAGAAAACATCGGCCACCGCCACTTTTTCATTCTAATTGATGTATGATAACAGTTGATGTTTTGATCCATCCTATCAGTGCCACCCATGTGTGTGTTGTAATCACCAATGAGATAAGGTTGACTTACGCTAATTTTTTTTTTGTCCTATGCTCACCATTGAGATACACTTTCCAGGGGATAAATAGGAGAATATTGGATACCACTGAAACCAACATCATCTTGTGAATATCCACAACAATATCCATAATGCCTCGAGGAACCTTCATTTCGTTTGTGGAGTTTATAGGAAAAGTCATTGGAATTCTATTGCTACTTATTCTTTCAGTTGCTCCATAGGTGATTTACTAATGGTAAACTTGTGAAGTGGATGTCGAAGTAAAGCATCTCTGGTATATCTTTGATATGTCTTGGCCGTTTTTCAAATAAAATCATCGCCTTCACCTTTTCCAAACATTTCTTCAGTGACAATTCAACCCGAAGGTTGACCCTTGGTGTACATAAAAAATAGCTAGATATCCAAGTGGAGAATTTAGGCATCAAGCTTTGCATCCAAATCTCAGTTTTTTTTTCCGTGCCTACTAAAATATTCTATTATTGCCTATTCAAGTGATTTATGTTGATCCGTATAGTAGGCTATGGCAAATTTTGTGTTTAAATGGTCGTTAGAGGTAGGATTTTTGCCCTTTTTTTAGTGCCTGGTTGTCAGTGAAATGCAGAAAACTTAGTTTTGTTCATGAAACTTACCTGTCAGATATATATGTGGGCGGCCAGGTGGTAGTACCCATTCCCGCCGCTGGGAGGCAGATATCAGGAACCATTCCCATTTTCTGTTCATATTTTTTCTGTCGCCGGTGCTGGAAACAACTGTTTACAGTACCTCCGTCTAGGATTTTGATTTATCTCGCTTTAAATTATCTGGATTGACTTTTGGTATCGACTTCTGGATTGTTGGATTGGCACGCGTAATAGTGGATTGGTTTTTGATTTTGGATTGGCTTTTCTGTGTACATGATGTCGGGATCAAGTACTGGAAGTTTCAGTGTGTGTGAGGAGTGAATGTAAGGTGAGGCTTCTTAAACCTTCAGTTGATCCTCACAGTTTGTATGGAATGCAGGGGGCATGTTTGCTTGGTTGATGATAGGTGCAATGAATGCAAGGATTTGTCTGATGATAAATGGAAGATGTATGAGACCTATCGACGTAAATTGGAGTGCGATAGAGTCAGGAGGTCTTCCTCCAAGATCAGTTCTACAAAAGGTAAGGAATGTAACATTTCTCCTCCTCTAACACCGGTAGATTTTGCTCAACCTAATCCTGTTTTGTTGCCTTCGGGCCCCAGTGCTGTGTCTGGAGAAGGTAACACCCACCCTTTCTCTGATTCTTGAGTCTATTCGCGCTCTTGAATCGAAAGTTTTGGCCTTAGAAACTGGCCCTGTGAAAGTTTGTGTTAGTGCCCCTAGTGTTGTGGAGGGGGCGTCAGATCGGCCCCATAATGCCTCTAGGCCTAGACCTCTATCGGACTCCCAGGACTCAGGGAGTGGGTATGTCGAAAGCCGCAAGAGGGTTACGGGGGCTCCCCACCGATCTGGCGTCCCTTCGGCAGGCCTTGTTGCTAAGTCCCAGGCTGCCAAGGAGCGCGCACGAGCGCGTGTCCTGAAGGATTGCTTTTCGTCCTCTGAAGCGTCCTCCCCGCGCAAGGGGTGGAGCGCTCGGAGAGACTCGCGTCCGTTGAAAAGGACTTTTCGTTTTGAGGACGCTTCACGTCCTATGTCACCTCTTTCGTCAGAGGACGTGTATGACGCCTTCCTCCTCAGAAGAGAGGTAGGGTTTCTACGACCGAGGACGTTGGTTTTCCGCGCACAGGCGTGTTCACCTGAGAGGCAGGTAGCTGTACCTGCTAGAAGGAAGGAGGCGTCCCCTCGCCCCTCGCCTTCTCGCAGGGTCAGTCCTGCCCCTTCTTCTGCTCCTTCGTCACCTACGAAGGATATCCTCGTGTCCCTTCAGGACCAGATTACGTCTCTTATGGCTCAGAGGACTCGCCCAGCAGCAGTCGAGCCTAAGCGTAGAAAGGACGTTAGGCTGCCCGTCAAGAGGACGAAGCAGTCTCATTCTCTCTCGTCTCGTTCGTCTCTCTCTCCACCTCCGGATCGTCACCGTTCTCGTTCTCCGAGTAGATCTTTCGCTCTCGCAGTAGAGGACGCTCGCCAGGACGCTCGGCGTTCGAAGCAGGACGCTTTGCGCTCTCGGCAGGGCGCTGTTGAGGACGCTCGGCAAGACGCTTCGGCTGTTCGAAGCAGGACGCTTTGCGTTCGAAGCAGGACGCTTTGCGTTCTCGACAGGACGCCTTTGAGGACGCTCGGCAGGACGCTCGCCGTTCGAAGCAGGACGCTTTTCGAACGAGGCAGGACGCTTTTGAGGACGCTCAGCAGGACGCTTGCTTGGCTAAGCAGGACGCTTTTGGCGCCTCTCGTCAGGAAGCTCGCGCTTCCTCTTGTAGGGTGACGTGTCTGCTAAGACAGTTCCCGTTGCTTCAAAGGACGCGCTACGTTCGCAGGATGTCCGTCCTTCTAAGGATCGTCGTAAGGGCGATTCCGTACCTGAAGCGGGTACTTCCAATCAACGGAAGTCTTTGTTCAGGCTTGAGACTGCTGGACGTACGCCCTCTCCTGATGGACGTTCTCCAGTTCCTCTTAGGGAGGAAGGGGAACTTAGTAGTCCAGGGAGTTCCGTCGAAGAAGAACCTCCTGTAGCTTCAGCTGTCTCGGACTATAAGGGTTTTTCCTTGTCAGGGGCTGTGACGTTCATCCTTCGGGGATAAGTTCCAGCCGGCAGCCCCTAGGTCTCCTCCCTCTCAACTTTCGTCTTCCAAGTCCGTTAAGACCCCTGAGTTCGTCGAAATGAAGACATCGCTGTCGACCAAGAGGGCTTTCAAGAAACTTCAAGATTTCATGTCTCGAAGGAAGGATCAGGGCAAGACCACTTTCGCCCTTCCTCCCTCTAGACTCTCCGGGAAAGGAGGAATTTGGTATGAAACCAAGGAGGACGTGGGAGTAAAGGTTCCTTCGTCCGCTCTTGGTGACTTCTCCAGTTTAGTGGACGCTCAGAGGAGGTCTCTCTTATCGTCTGCTAATGGTCCTGGACTCCAGTGGAGACGGACCACCACTTGAAGGGACTGCTTCGTACCTTGAATGTCTTTAATTTCTTAGACTGGTGCCTGGGAGTTTTAGATCTTCAGTCTAGAAGTCCTGATTCTCTCAGTCTGGGGGAGCTGTCCAGCGTGTTGTCATGTATGGACAAGGCCGTCAGGGATGGTTCGGAGGAGCTAGTTTCTCATTTTGGAACGGCTTTCCTAAAGAAAAGAGCTCTCTTATGCAATTTTACCGCTAAGTCGGTTTCTCCCGCTCAGAAAGCGGAATTGCTCTTTGCGCCTCTTTCGGACCATCTCTTCCCCCAGGCTATGGTAAAGGATCTTGCAACGAGTTTGCAGGAGAAGGCGACCCAGGACCTCTTGGTACAGTCTTCAAGACGTCCAGCAGTTCCTTCCACATCTGCATTCAGTAAACCCCCGAACGAAAGAAATCAAACCCTTTCGCGGGGCACCCCCCTCGAGAGCAGCTCCTCGAGGGAGAGGTTTTTCGAGAGGAAGAGCTTCATTTAAAACCAAACCCACCAAATGAAGATCTTGTCCTTCAGACGCCAGTCGGGGCCAGGCTGAAGTTCTTTGCGGAGGCATGAAGGCAGAGAGGGGCAGATCCTTGGACTCTCAAGATCGTAGAGCAGGGGTACAATGATCCCCTTTTTACATCCTCCTCCTTTAACATCAACTCCCAGAGACCTCTCTCCATCTTATCAGGGAGAGAAGAAAAAAAAAGTATCCTTTTCGATCTGTTAGACCAGATGGTCGAAAAAAAGAGCGGTGGAACAAGTCTTGGACCTGGGGTCACCGGGCTTCTACAACAGGATTTTCTGGTGCCGAAGCAGTCGTCGGGTTGGCGCCCAGTCCTGGATGTGAGCAGGCTCAATCTTTTTGTAGAAAAGATCAAGTTCAAAATGGAGACGCCTCAGTCGGTGCTAGGAGCCTTGAGACCTGGCGACTGGATGGTGTCTCTGGACCTGCAGGACGCGTACTTTCACGTCCCCGTCCACCCTCTTTCAAGGAAGTACCTGAGATTCGTCTTAGACAACAGGGTTGGCAATTCAGAGCCCTTTTTTTCGGTCTCAGCAATGCCCCACGATGGTTTTCACAATGATAATGAGGAATGTAGCGAAGTGGCTCCATTCGTCAGGGATCAGGATATCCCTCTACCTCGACGATTGGCTGATCAGAGCGTCGTCGAGGCGGAAATGTCTGAAGGACCTTCAATTAACGTTAGCCCTAGCAAAGTCTCTGGGTCTTTTGGTCAACTCCGAAAAGTTGCATCTGACCCCGACACAGTCCATCGTGTATCTGGGGATTCAGATGGATTCAGTGGCTTTTTGGGCGTTTCCATCCAGGAACGTCAGCGACTGGGGTTAGAGAAAGTCGCAGCCTTCCTAGAGAGAGAAGCTTGTTCGGTGAGGGAGTGGATGAGTCTGCTGGGCACCATTTCCTCGCTAGAAAAGTTTGTCTCGCTGGGAAGACTGCACCTCAGGCCTCTTCAATTTTTCCTTGCGGAAGAATGGAAGTCGAAGGAGGACCTGAATGCGATCCTAAGGATCTCAAACAAAGTAAAAGGCCACTTAAGATGGTGGCTCGACCCTCAGAAGTTACGAGAGGGCTTCTCCCTAAATCTTCTGAGCCCCGACCTAGTGTTGTTCTCAGACGCTTCCATTTCCGGTTGGGGAGCAACACTTGGGGGGGGAGGAAGTGTCAGGCTCCTGGAGAGGGGAACAGGTAGCCTGGCACATCAATGTAAAGGAACTGGCAGCGATATTCCTGTCGCTGCAGTTCTTCGAAGACAAACTGTCAAGCAAGGTCGTTCAAGTCAACTCAGACAGCACCACAGCCCTTGCATATCTAAAGAATCAGGGAGGAACTCACTCCAGATCCCTTTTTCTCCTTGCGGAAGAAGTTCTGCTATGGGCAGACGCAAGGCGCATCAAGATCCTGACGAGATTCGTGGCAGGGGTTCAGAATGTCAGGGCGGACCTTCTCAGTCGACGAAATCAGATTCTGCCAACAGAATGGACCTTGCACCAGGAAGTCTGTCAACAATTATGGACATTGTGGGGAGAGGACGTCCTCCTAGTCGACCTGTTCGCTACATCGAGGACGAAGAGGCTTCCTCTGTATTGCTCCCCGGTTCTGGATCCAGGGGCAATTGCAGTGGACGCGTTGCTCTGGAACTGGACAGACCTGGATCTTTACGCCTTTCCCCCATTCAAGATCATGGGGAGGGTAATGAGGAAGTTCGCAGCTTCAGAAGGGACAAGGTTGACTCTGATTGCCCCAATGTGGCCAGCAAAGAGAGTGGTTCACAGAGGTCATTGACATTCCTTGGGTGGACTTCCCAAGAACGTTTTGCCCTGGAGGAGAGATCTACTCAGACAGCTCACTTCAAAATGGTTTCACCAAAACCTCTCCGCTCTGGCTCTGACTGCGTTCAGACTATCGAAAAGTTGGCCAGAGCGAGAGGCTTTTCAAAGGCAGCTGCGAGAGCAATCGCTAATGCTCGAAGAGCCTCTTCAAGAGCTGTCTACCAGTCTAAGTGGTCCTCCTTCAGGGCATGGTGCAAAAAGGAAGGAATTTCCTCTTCCACGACCTCTGTGAACCAGATAGCAGATTTCTTACTCTATCTAAGAAATGTGCAGAAATTGCAGTTCCTACAATTAAAGGTTATAGGAGTATGTTGTCTGCCGTTTTTCGCCACAGAGGACTGGACCTCTCCGACAAAAGGATCTGCACGATCTCTTAAGGTGGTTCGAAACCACCAAGATTCCACAAGCAAGACCGCCCTCATGGAATCTCGATGTGGTTTTGAAACATCTTATGCTAAGTCCCTTTGAGCCTCTCCATGAAGCTTCTCTAAGGGAATTGACGAGAAAAGCGCTGTTTTCCTAGCTTCTCTGGCGACGGCGAAGAGAGTTAGTGAAATCCAAGCGTTCAGTAGCCTAGTGGGCTTCAAGGGAGACAACGCTGTCTGCTTGTTGAGCCTGTCTTTCTTGGCTAAGAACGAGAAACCCGTCAATCCTTGGCCGAAGAGCTTTCAAAGGAATGTCGAGTCTCGTGGGTCAAGAACCAGAGAGAGCCCTGTTCCCTGTCAGGGCTCTCAAGTTCTATGTGAATAGAACTAAAGAGATAAGAGGTCCCTCAGGTAATCTCTGGTGCTCGGTAAAGAGACCAGATTTGCCGTTGTCGAAGAATGCTGTTGCTTTCTTCTGGAGGGACGTCATTAAAGAGGCTCATTCATCTTGCCAGAAGACTGATTTGAGCCTCTTTAAAGTGAAAGCTCACGAAGTCAGAGCCGTAGCTACTTCTCTTGCCTTCCAAAGGAATATGTCTATCAAAGATATACTTGATAGCACCTTTTGGAGGAGCAATTCCGTATTCGCCTCACATTACCTCCGGGATGTGAGAACGGTTTACGAGAATGTAGTTCTTTGGGGCCTTACATTTCGGCAGACACAGTTTTGGGGGCTGAAGGTAGCTCTCTCCCTATCCCTTAGCTTAGTTAGGTTAGTTTTTATTGTGTTTTTGGTTGATGGTGAGATCTTCTGTGGAAATCTCCCATTCCTTAGTTTTAATGTCAGGGTTTTTTGGTTAGTTGGTCATGGTGGTGGTCGGTTGCTGTGTTACTGCCATATGTTTGGCTAGATGGTCTTGTCACATTGAGGTCACGTCCCCGTTGACAGAGCATCCAGAGTGCACCAGCACTACAGGTCCAAACCTGGCTGGCAACTCTGATGAAAGCAGAAGCAGGCTTAAGTGACAGTAATCACAGAGTCTACTTTGCTATCAGGTAAGGAACCAAGAAGTAAATCTTTTACTTAATTTAAGTTTCCTAAAAATCTTATTCTGTCTCTACCCACCATCTGAAGGTGGGATTCAGCTATATATATCTTGACAGGTAAGTTTCATGAACAAAATGTTATTGTTATAATACAATTAAGTTTGTTCATACTTACCTGGCAGATATATATAATTAGAGTGCCCACCCTCCTCCCCTCAGGAGACAAGGGTCATGAATAAATATGAACAGAAAATGGGAATGGTTCCTGATATCCGCCTCCCAGCGGCGGGAATGGGTACTACCACCTGGCCGCCCACTACGTGTGCCGCGAGTTTTGAAATTCTGTCGGACGTCAGAATACAGATATATATATCTGCCAGGTAAGTATGAACAAGCTTAATTGTATTATAACAATAACATTTTGTTCATGACACTTACCTGCCAGAATATATGATATATATATAGCTGTATTTCTCTGACGACCGACAGAATTTCAAAACTCCCGGCAAACGCAGTGGTCGGCCAGGTGTCTAGTACCCATTCCCGCCGCTGGGAGGCGGGCCTCAGGAACCATCCCATTTTCTATTCAGATTTTTTTCTGTCGCTGGTCTGTAAACAACCGTTTCCAGACCTCCGCCTAGGATTTGAAACTTCATTAGCCGCTTAAGTATCTTGGTTGTTTTCTTTTGGGTTTATTAACGAGGATTTGTGGCTAGGCATACGCTTTTATAAATTGATTTAATTTTTGATTTTTGAAATAAAACGTCTGAATCTAGTTGGGCTAGTTTTCAGACTTTGTTGTCTGCAAAAGGGTTAGGTGAGAATAACGAAACCGTCGATAGATTCTCACGTAATATGCACGATGTGTACATAATTTTGGTTAATCGTTAATATGATTAGTGTGATATTTGACTGATTCCGAATAGAGATGTATGATTCGTATGTACGCAAATAGAGCGTAATAGAATTAGGAGGTTTTTTCCTCCAAGATCAGTAAACAGAAGTCAGGGTAATATACCTACAGAACCTCCTGTTAACTTTATTTTGCATAACCTTCCGGTTGGCCTACGGGCCTAGAGAGAAGTGTCTGTGGGAGGTAATGTTTTTCTGTTATGGTGGATTATATCAGTAATTGGAATCTAAAGTGTTCGCTCTCCAATCAGTGTTGTGAGGAGGGTTACGAGGAACCCCCACCAATCTGGCGTCCTTCGGCAGGTCATGAGGACGCTACCCAGGCTGCCAAAGATCGTGCACGTGCACGGATCATGAAGAATTGCCTCCCTTCCTCCGAGACTCCCCCCCCCCCCCCCCCCCCACCCCCCCCCCCCCCCCCATAGGAGGGGAATCTCGGAAGGCCTCTCTAATCGAGAGTGGTAAAAGAAGACGCCATCGTCTTTCTCGCCCTCCTAGGAGAGGTCTTACGGAAGAGGACACTTCTTCGAGAAAAGAGTGCTTCCCTTCCTCCGAGACGTTCCCCCCTCATAGTGGGGGGGAATCTCGGAAGGCCTCTCCAATCGAGAGTGGTAAGGAAGACGCCATAGTCTTTCTCGCCCTCCTAGGAGAGGTCTTACGAGAGGACGCCTCTTCGATAAAAAAGATCGATAGTATCCTCCGCCTCGATTTAAGCTTCTCATCCTCCGAGGCGTCCTCCTCGCACGCGGGTTGGAGCTCTCGGAAGGACTCACACCCTTTAAACAGAAGCTTATAGAGGAGGATGCTTCATGTTCTCTCTCTCTATTGTTATGCGATTGTTATCGCAACCTAAAAAAAAAAAAAACTTTCCAACGTACACCAGGTCGTTCTGGAAGAGACTGGGAAAGCGCTCGACGTCTTAAGCATTGGGACGCTGGCCAGGACGCTATTTGCAAGACGTTCGAAGTAGTAGACATCTGGACGCTTTTCAGGACGCTAGGCGTCCTACGAATCAAGACTCTAAGGAATAAAGAACGCTCCTCAGATGTGTAAGAGCCCTATGCTTTAATGCCTTAGACAAAAGTCCTACATGGACACTCGTCAGGAGTAAGTTCTAGGACGATGCGCAGACAGAACCTGAGAACGCATACCAGGTTTCCTAAAGATTGTGCACAAGCACGAATCTTAAGAGAGTGCTTCTCTTGCTCCGAGACGCCCTCCCCTCATCGTGGGGGGGGGGGGGGGGGGGGGGGGGGGGGGGGGGGGGGGGGAGTCTCGGAAGGCCTCTTCAATCGAGAGTGGTAAGGAAGATGTACGATGTCGCACAAGCGACCATTGTCTTTCTCGCCCTCTTAGGAGAGGTCTTACGGAAGAGGACGCTTCATCGGGTAAGATCGAGTACGTCCTCCGCCTCGATTTACGCTTCGTTTTTCCCCGGAAGACTTCGAAGTTAGTATCCCACAGAAAGGACGCTTTCTGTACCGGAGAGAAGGAAGAAAGGGGCGTCCCCTCGCCATCTTTCTTCTCAAAGGTTAACTTCTTCGTATGGATCTGCACCATCCAAGAAGGGTCCTAGTAGCAATTCAACAATAGTTAGATGCATTTTTCGCAAAGAAAGAATTAAGATCGAGACATCGTAAGAAAGATCTATGTCTACTCGTAAAGAAATCTAGACGTTCTCCTTCTTATTCTTAGCGTTCTTCGTCCTCTCCGAATTCGTCGCCTTCTAGACCTCTTAGACTCATTCAGGAGCGCATAAGCACTCCTGTTGATAGAGTCTCTAGAAGTATCGGCGAAGGAGACAAAGATAATAGATGTCACACAGGCGACCGTCGTCTTTACCAAGAGTCGAAGGACGTTCAGAAGGATATTCCGACGTCGAGTTGGAGGAGAATGATCTTGGTGTTCAAGAACGAGAAGAAAGTGCTAAACACAAGAAACGCCTTACTCGTCAGGACGCTTTTCAGGACGCTCATGAGGACGCTCGACGTTACAAACAAGACTAAGAAGTCGCATCATGGGTTCAGAAGATATTGAACGACTTAGATGTTACGACAGGTTGCTATATGAGGACGCAGAGGAGGACGCTTTTGAGGACGCAAAGCGTCCTACTTCTCAGGATAGACTTAGAGGAGTTTTAGTACGACGTCCATCACGTCAGGTCGTAGATGAGGTCGCTTTTGAGGACGTTAGGCGTCCTACAACACTATATCGAATTAAAGATACTTTGGCAAGGCGTCCATCACGTCAGGACGCTTTTGAGGACGCGAGGCGTTCTATAACGCTATATCGAAATAGAGATGCTTTGACAAGACGTCCATCATGTCGGGACGCAAATGAGGACGCTTTTGAGGACGCCAGGCGTCCTAAGCGTCGAGAGCATTTTAAGAAGGCTCATCGTCCTTCTCATCAGGACGCTATGCAGGATCAGAACGCTATACAGGACGCTTTTGAGGACGCTAGGCGTCCTATGCGTCAAGAAAATTTTTAAGGACGCTTGTCGTCCTTCACATCCTGGATTATTTTCTGTCAGGTATGTGGATTTCCCCCATATAGTAAGATACTAATGGTTTGTCAATAAAGGTTTTGTCAAAGTAAGTGGACGAACCCTCATTGACAAAAAGAAATTCTTTATCCCGTACAAGGGTTAGTTCTCATTGATAAAGATTTTGATAACATTTTATTGTTTAAGCGGATAAGCTCTCATTGACAAGATTCGGAAGAGCTCTTATTCATTAGTAAGAGATTCGTCAAGAGAAAAGACTTGTAGAAGACGTCCATGAAGTCTTAATTCCCATGGCATCGGAAGCTTGAATTGTCCTTTTCGTTCCTTGGTTCTCATTGGAGGATCTCCTTTGAATAACATTAATTCATTCTCTTGACGAAGAGAACGAAAACAGTCTTTTTTCCATTCTCTCTCATCCTCGTTGAGGAAAGAATGTAGTAGAGAATTAGCTGTCCAAGTGGCTATAATGCTTATGTATTTTATTTTTGCGTTATATTAGTACTGTATGGGTTCAAGTCATATACGCATATCGCAGCTTCTTCTATGGATGGCAACCGAAAGGACTGTTATTCAAGTTGTGTTTAATTGGGGGAATTATAACATGCACTCCCTTCCAAGAGTTTCCGGGGTAAGGACAACGCTAAAAGGTATTGTTACTACAACATCAACTCAGCTTCTACATTTAGCGAATTCTATTTCGCTTAAATATGCTTATTTGAGAGTTTTTCTTCTGCTAGATAATAATAACAAACTTCTTCCTTCGTAGAAGGGAGTAGATGGTAACGCAGGCAGAATAGTGCGTGACGATGAATCAATGCTGCTTTCACTGTGGATGACGCAGTATTTTTATCGTACTACTGCAACCTTCCAGGAGTTTCCGATTTAACATTTTGGATATTAAGAGTAGTGTTACGACAACAGAAACTCAACTTCTGTATTTAGCGAATCCTGTTTCGCTTAAAGATGTATCTTGAGAGTTTCTTCCGGCTCAAATAATAACAAACCTATCTTTTGTAGAATAGGGTACCTGGCAACTCAGACTTACTAGTGCAAGAAGGTGAACGTCGGTACACCAAGTCACCAACTCAGTACCAAGTAGCGCGCTGTCATGCTCGGTATGTTACGTCTCTCTCTCCCGAAGGATTGATTGACTAACCGTATCTCTGCCCTACAATCGTGGACTTTAAGCTAGAATTGAAGGGAATTATAACATGCATTTATTAAACATTGCCTTCGTTGGCGAAACAATTTTCAACAGAGATATCTCTTAATCCTTTCGGTGCCCTTTACTGCACTGTTATAGGATTCTATAAGAGTCTACCGTGGCATAGCCATAGCACTATATTAAGGCGCTCCTGTTTAGGCAGAGCGCAGCCTTATTACGGAGGGAAGCATGCTCGGTAGGGGAAGGGAATTAGTCTGCTGGGGACCATTCCTCCCTGAAGAAGTTTGTTTCCCTGAATAGACTGCAATTCAGACCTGTACAGTTCTTTTTTCCCTACCAAAAAATGGAATAATATCCAAGATCTAGAAACGATTCTGAATATCTCGCAATGCTTCAGGTAACACCTCAGGTGATAGCGAAAAGTACCAGGCATCTCTAGAGCGTGTCAGATGTCCTGGTGGCACATATTCTGAAAGAATTGTAAGCAATTCGGTCGTCCCTACATTTGTCCTGAAGGAATAGATCAACTCTGACAAATACCACATCTCTCTTGTCTCTCAAGAACTATCGAGAAATTTTCTCTCGATCCCTGTTCAAGTTAATGGCAGAGAGCCTGTTATGAAAATAGACATGAAGTAATGATTCTCAAGAGGTTCGTTACAGGATTGCACACAGTCCGTACGAATCTTCTCGATCGACGGTAATAAATAATGGCATCCGAATAGAATCTTCGATTGGAAGTATATAGAGAGTTGTTGAGAATTTAGGGAAGTCCTTTGTTACATCTCTTCGCAATGTTTAGGATGAAGAGGCTTCTTCTACTCTGCTCTCTATTCTCGATCTGGGAGCGATAGCAATAGACGCCATCCTATGGTATTGAACGGGGATGGATGTTTAGTCTCTTTTCCCCGATTTCAAACTCGGGGGTGGGGATGTAATAAGTTGATTCTTGAAGTCAGAGGGAGCGAGAAGAACCACCGTTCGCCCAAGAACATTGATTGCCCTATGTGGGCCTTCGAGAAGATAAATTCACAGAGGTCACGGTTTACTTTAACAGCGTCACTCTGAGAGGTATCGCAAAACCTCTCCGCCTAAGTCTGACGGAGTTCAGACTGTCGAAAGGTTGACCGAAACGAAAGAGAGGTTTTTTCAAACTAATGACAAATGTCATTGCCAAGGCAAAGGAGTGCTGCCTATTTTGCTTTATACCAATCAGGAGGTGGGGTGATTTTGGAAATGGTGTAGGAATTAATAGTGTTCTTTCGCCTCGATCTCTGTGAATTGGCATTCAGTTCTTCTCTCTTTCCGTCTGAAGAAAGGACCAAGTTGTAAATCCCGATTATACAAATACGGGGAGTATGTGGTTGACGGCATTTGGGCTTAGAGATTTGGATCTGTCAAACAATAAAGCCCTTCACAGTATTTAAGGTCTGTGGAAGTCTCGAAACTGTCTAGATCGAAGATTCTGGCATGGAACTTGGATGTAGTCTGAAGTTCTCGATGTCGAAGAATTTCGATCCTCTCCTTTCTGTGAACTTAATGCACGGGACCAGAAAGGCTAATTTTTCTAACCACTCTAGCTATGAAGGGTTAGGGAAGTTTTAAGCCATCATCAGACGTTTTTTGGTTTTAGAGAACATAAGGCGGTGTGTTATCTAAACCTTCCGTTCTTGCCTAAGAACGAGAACCAGTCTAACCCTTTGCCCAGGACTTGGAAGTCAAGGGGATGGTATAAATTATTGGGCAAGAGCCAGAGAGTCCCCTGTGCCCTGTCGGGTCTCTCAAGTTTTATCTAGATAAAACTAAGAAAGTCAAGGTTCTTCGGACAATCTGCGGTGTTCCGTAATAACCAGACTTGCCCATGTCAAAGAACACCCTGGCGTTATTGTTAAGGAGTTCTTTCAAAGTGGCTCATTAGTCATGTTTGGACAAAGATTTGAAATCTTTTAAACTGAATGTTCACAAGGTGAGGGCGCGGTCTCGGAAACATTTCAATAGAGAGTGGCACTCGGTGACATCCTGAGTGCCACGTTTTAGCGAAGCAACGTTGTGTTCACTTCACAATACCTGCAGGATGTGAAGATAGAATATAAGATTTGCTGCTCGCTAGGGCCATACGTGTCCGCAGACACAATCTTGGGGGCAAGAAGTACCACTCTTCCTATCCTATAGAAAATGGTTAGGAAGAGTTGTTATTTATAGTTGTTGGGTCGACCGCCAGTGGCGGACTTCTCAATCCTTAAGCCTTAGTTAAATATCCTTAACTCTGGCTAGGTTGGTCAGGTGGTGATATATTTTACTTCTTAGCCCTCATGGTATGGTCATATGGTCTAGTCACATTGTGGTCACGCTCCGTTGACAGATCATCTAGAGCGCACCAACTACACAGGTCACTACCTTGTTGGTAACTCTAGTAAAGCAGAAGCAGGCTTCGGTGACAGTAATCACGAAGTCAGCTATGCTAAACAGGTAAGGAACCAAGATGTCAATCATCTGCACTTGAGGTGTTTCCAAAATCCTTCTATTCTGTCCCTTCCCACCCCCAAGGGTGGTGATTCAGCTATATATATATCTGGCAGGTAAGTGTCATGAACAAAATGATATTGTCATGATACAATAAAGTTTGTTCATACTTACCTGACAGATATATATAATCAAGTACCCACCCAGCCTCCCCACCCTCAGGGGACAGTGGTATAAAAACTCTGAATAGAAAATGGGATGGTTCCTGAGGCCCGCCTCCCAGCGGCGGGAATGGTTACTAACCACCTGGCCGACCACTGCGTTTGCTGGGAGTTTTGAAATTCTGTCGGTCATCAGAGAAATACAGCTATATATATATCGTCAGGTAAGTATGAACAAACTTTATTGTATCATGACAATATCATATTTCTTCAAATCTATCATGTGACATTGCCTTAACAAAGAGTTCGACTCCAACATCAGCATCCAAATATACCAGTATAATTGGTTGGGGACTTACTTGTTATGCTGGGCCATTCTAGAAATAGGGAACTGAAACAACTAAGATGTTATCTGCAAAGTAATTCATCAGCTACTAGGTATTCATCCAAGGACCTCAAAATAGCAAACAGGCACTTTATTCTAACGAAGAAACGACAAAGTTGCTCTTAGGAGATACATTCTCTAAGATTTTTCCCGTCCGTTACATATTTTGCCTCCATATCTGCCTGACCTGCTATATATAGTAGGTAAAAAAAATAAAACCTGTAATATTTGTGCTTCAACATCTACCTCAGTTTTGAATATATGAATTGGTTAATGGTTTTCAATAACATGTTTATGTATCAATATAAAGATGTTTCATGAACTTGTGTAACCATGAGCTCAAGTCAAAAATGTAAAAATATTAAAAAATTCTATATACCTTTGGTATTTTGTCAAAAAATAGAAAAATGCGGATACAACAAAGAAAATCTGTTTATATTAGTTATTAGATAAACAAGAACCAAAGAATATGCAAAACAATACGAAAAACAAGAGAGATGAGGGTGTAATATGTCCTAGCAATTGCACTACCATATATAGTAGGTCAGGCATTAATTGGGTTAATGGGGTTTCAAATTAAATTCCACACCTTGCTACAAAAATAAATGAAAAATGATACTAACAGTGTGTATGGGTCCACCTAAATATTTAACATAAAAGCAAATGTGAACATTCCTATTAGTGACTTGTTACGAAGTGCCAAGTAGTATCTGGTTACCATGCATCAAATATTACCTCACCAAAAGCCAGACACCTGAACCCTCATAACACGTTTAAATGACTGAATACTCTAAAGGCAACAGTGATCCCTTAACACTTACCAGTATTGCAGAAAATCAGACTAAGTTCATCAAACAGGTGTGAGGTAATCTTGTAAGTAATTAAATTAACTCAAAGGGCATCACTCCATCAATAACTTTAAAAGTCTAAGTACTTCCCTGGTTCTAAGTCACTTCAAGTAAATTGAAGGAAAGCAAATCAATTACCACTCTATGTTTCTACCTATCATCAATATAATCATAATCATATATACTGGTATAAGTGGAAAACACTTATAAAATTTTAAATACAAAAATTTATTATTAAACTCAAAATTTATAAGTGAAATTCACAATATCAGGGAAAATTACTGTTACTTGAAAACAAAGTCAAGTTAATTGATTCTTGAATCAAATTAAGTAAAAAATTAAATCAAAATCAAAAATTAATTTATCACAAAATTCAAGAAAATTAATTCAATTGAAATTCAAAAGTGTTAGGCAATAATTGAAAATTTGAAATTAATTCACAAGTGCTAAACATAATAAAACTGAAGAGAATTCTAAGTAAATGCAAATTAATTCACAAGTGTTAAATTTAATCAAATGTGCAATGATTAAGCAATGAAAATAACTAAGTCAATTAAATTGTGAATGCAAATGAAAATATAAAAATAAAAAGACACACTTCAATAAGAAAATGAAATAGTGTACAAACAATGGAACAAACACAAAACACAAAAAATACGCAATGAGTAAAAGTGTAAATCTTTTTCACTCAAAACATTATAAACCAACAGTTTTTACCAAACCTTCATAACCACCTATTATTAGTTAACCACGTTCCTATCAATTATTAGTTATTACCTAACCATTATTAGTTAAACACAGTTCCTAACCGTTATTAGTTGCAACTAATAAAATACAGGCAGTCCCCAGGGTTACGACGGGGGTTCCGTTCTTGAGGCGCGTCGTAAGCCGAAAATCGTCGTAAGCCGGAACGACACTTGGAAATATGCCTTAAACTAAGAAAAAGTTAGAGAGACCTTACCTGTGTGACATGCAAGTATTGCATGATGTGTAGTGTGGTTATTTCAATGCCAAAGGATGGTTCTTGAAGGTATAATTCTTTATTAAACTCTTGTGACACTATAAAGCACAATGTACTACACTTAATCCTTAGGTTAGATTATACACTAAACACTATTACACTGTATATAGTAGTACACTAATCCTTTGGTAGATCCTGGAGTACACTAAAATCCCAGTCTGGTAGCTCTGGAAGGTAAAAGTATAACACAATTAGTACAAAATACTACACAAAGTCCTGAATGCAATATGTAACTTATAAATATCAAGAGTAAAAGAGTTAATGTATGTTAATTAATTCCTTACTTTTTAGTTTTATAATTCCTTACTTTGAGTTATATCAAGAGTAAAAAAGTTAATGTATGTGAATTATTTCCTTACTTTTAGTTTAAAGTTGTCGTGCTATGTAACCCTGGATGCACAAAGTCTTATGTGGCCCCATAGCCTACATCATTCAGGGGGTTCTGGAATGTACAAAAAATAATTAGTATGTCAGTAAGTACTCTATGCATAGTAAGTTACATACAGTAATATGCACCATACAGTGGTTTAATAATCACATATATAAACATGTATAAAACTTAGTTAATGTATGTTAATTAATTCCGTTACCTTTAGTTTAGAGTTGTCGTGCTATGTAACCCTGGATGCACAAAGTCTTATGTGGCCCCATAGCCTACATCATTCAGGGGGTTCTGGAATGTACAAAAAATAATTTTGTCAGTAAGTACTCTATGCATAGTAAGTTACATACAGTAATATGCACCATACAGTGGTTTAATATCAACTGGTACGTATGCATGTTGTAAATGATTGGTCTACACCCTTGTTCAGCAGGGAGTGTACAGTATGTAATTCATGAGGGGACCTTGATCACTTTATCCCATGTGAGAGATCTTGGTCACTTTTTTTTAGTACGTATAAAACTTTATTAAATGTATGTTACTACTATGTATAATTCCGTTACCTTTAGTACAGTGATACATATGTTTACAGTTGTCGTTGCTATGTTTATGTAGGTTAACCCTGGACAAAGTTTTTATGTGGCCCCCATCAGCCCTGCAATCATGGAGGGGGTCCTTGGTTTTCTGGAATGTACCAAAAAAGTATCAAAGTTAAGTCATGTATGTATGTTTAGTAAGTTACATACAGTAACCATACGTACAGTGGTTTTATAACATGTATGTACATAATCAAACTTGGTTGGAAATTCCTGTAAAAAAAAGAAAAAGTTATGTACGTATGTAATACTACTGTATGTAAAAACCTTACTGTTCATACTTTGTTACACTACATGTTACATTTGATACGTATACTTTCCTGAAGGGTTTTTTTCCATCCAAAAATGGTGCTTCTACTTGTAGTTATCCCTTGATGACACTTGTAGTAATTTGTTAGTAACAACCTGGAGTTGTGTGAAAAATGTTGGTTCTGGAAGGAAAAAGTAACAAAATTAGTGTACAAAATATACACTACAGAAAAAGTTGTGAATGCAATATGTTAATTACTGTAGATATATCAAGAGTACTAAAAGAGTTAATGTATGTTAATTCCTTACTTTTAGTTTAAAGTTGTCGTTCAATGTAACCCTGGATGGACAAAGTCTTATGTGGCCCCATAGCCTACATCATTCAGGGGACTCTGGAATGTACAAAAAATAATTTTGTCAGTAAGTCCTCTATGCAGAGTAAGTTACATACAGTAATATGCACCATACAGTGCTTTAATATCACATATACATGTAGTATAAAACTTAATTTAGAAATTCCTTACATAACTTACCAACTTTTAGTGAGTCTCAAAGCTGTTACCTAGGTTGTGGGAGATGGAGGTGGAGGTGTAGAGCATTCATGATAAGGATGCATTCCAAACCTAACTTCAGTGTGCTTTATCACAGATAACAGGCTAGGATGATGGGCAGTCTGGAATGAAGAATTAATATTAAAGGACAGTATGTAACCACTTAGGTGTACAAAATTTATTGTACGTATGCAAACATTAAACACAACTGAGAATTCCTTACCTTCAGCAAAATGAAGACATGTAGGCTATGTAGAGGTCTGGTTTATGTAAGTCACAGGTGCATGCCAGTCTGGAATGGTAATGTAATATATATGATTATAGTATGTATGTTACATACATAACATGGTTATTACATATATAATAATAAAACATTAATAAAAAAAAATGTCCTTACCAAATTCTAGTGGTTGGCTTGCTTACTGGGATGGGCATATGGTAGATGAGTGGTGGCTGGGCTATGGAGTAGGATGGGCAGGTGCTTTGGAGTCTGGAATGATAAAAATATATAAAATGATAGAGTTTACTACTGTAACTACTGCACATGTTATTACTGTTTGACATATGTAGTGTGTAATACGTATGTACAATATAAAAATGAAGAATTCTTTTACCTGAAGGAATGGGAGAGGTGATACTACTCGTATCAACTGATTTGGGCTCTGGAGAGGTGATACTACTCGTATCAACTGAGAGGGAACATCTAGATCTGGAAAGAATGATAGGGTACATAAATATATAAGGTGGATGTAATTGTAGCATATGTACACTTTTAATAAAATTTCTATTAGCAATTTATAAAACATTTTATACAAATTTGTTAAGTGGATTCCTTACCTGATGAATTAGGGTGAGGCATCAAACCATGGAAAGGCTCAGGGTCATCTGGGTCGCTGTCACTATCAAAGGGGTCTGAAATGAAAAAAAAAATAATAAGGTTATGCAACATCAAACACATTGTCCACTATGTAAGTTAGTGTACGTATGTATGTAGGGTGTAAACAATTTCCAACATGAAAATGAGAAAAATGAAATTGCTTACCTGATTGTACACGTACAGGTGGACGGGCTGCTACAGAGGGTCCAGGTACAGGGGGATCTAGGAACTGGACTGTCACAGGTAGTACAGGGAGATCTGAAACTGTTACAGGTAGTACAGGGAGATCTGGAAACTGTCACAGGTGTACAGGGGATCTGGACTGTCACCACTTCTGCAATAAAATTACAAATGATGAAATTAATGAAGTTACAATTTACTCTTACATTTAGTTGTTACATTAAAAAATTAACACATTTTAATATGTACACTATGTAAAAACACATCAAATTAGTAAAACAGTTCAGAATTCCTTACCAGGACTAGGAGTGGGAGGTGGTGGTACTGAAGACTTGTGAAAGAAAGTGTCAAGCCTGGACTGCACACTTCTCTTCGTCTGCTTCTCCTTAAGGGTCTCCTTGTAGAAAGTTACCTAAGTCTAACATTCCACGTTTTTATTTTGTCAAAAACCTGGCAACGTTAGGGGTGGTTCTGCTCAAAAGAAGGCCAAGGCTCTCTCCAGATGATAAAACTCTCTGACAAGCCTTTCACAGTTAATGACCTGGGTTTTGGCTCTGGTGCCTGCCTCTCTTTTCCTCAATCATTTGTTGTTCAAGTTCAAGTAAGTCCTCTGCAGACAATTCCTCTCCATGGGAAGCCAGCAGCTCTGTTACATCAATCAGGTTCAAGATCTAGTTTCAGCCTCTTGCTTAGCCCTACGATCTTCCTTGTCACAGTCTCGACGTCTTCTGCCTGGTCAAAGCCTTCAAAACTGTGCACAAACTGTGGACACAGTTTCTTCCAGGCCCCATTTAAAGTGGTCGTCTTCACCTCGTCCCAAGCACTTGCAATATTTTTCACTGCATCAGCAATGTTGTAGCCCTTCCAGAATTGCTTCAGTGTCAACTCCTTGTTTAGCTTCTATGGCCCCTCAAAGCAAAACGTATGGTCCTTCAAGGTAGTAAGCCTTGAAATTAGCTATTACTCCCTGGTCCATTGGCTGTATCAGCGATGTGGTATTGGGTGGGAGGTACAACCACCTTCACATTAGGTGCATGTCGCTCAAATTTGAAGGGTGACCAGGGGCATTGTCCAGGACTAAGAGGGCCTTAAAAGGCAGACCCTTCGAAGTCAAATACCGCTCCACTGCTGGCACGAAATGGTCATTGAACCAATCTTCGAGACCATCAAGGTAACCCAAGCCTTCTTGTTTGATTTCCAAATCACAGGGAGTTGACTCTTGAAAATGCCCTTGAATGCCCTGGGATTCTCGCCAAATACACCAGCAAGGGCTTCAGTTTCAAAATCGCCACTTGCATTGGCCCCAAACAGCAAAGTCAGTCACTCCTTTCCAGCTTGTTTATGGCCAGGTGCTGACTTCTCCTCCTTGGAAAGGTACGTTCAATTTGGCATTCTTTTCCAAAATAATCCAGTCTCATCCACATTAAAGACTTGGTCAGCCGTGTAACCACCATCCTTAATTATCTCAGCCAAACCACCTGGAAAACTTTCTGCTGCTTCGCTATCACACTAGCAGCTTCACCTTGCAGCTTCACATTATGCAAATTTGCACGAGCCTTAAAACGGTTAAACCAACCTCTACTCGCGGAAAAATTCACCACCAGCATTGCCTTCGCCAAACTTTTTCACTACTGCCTCATGCAGCGCTCTAGCCTTCTCCTGGATCACACTTAAGCTCACCGGAACACGTCGCTGGTTCTGGTCCTCCAGCCAGATCATGAGCAATTTCTCCATTTCAACAATGCTCTGGCCACGTTGCTTCTCGTTTATCACCGTTGACTTCATCGTGCAGCATCCTTAACGTGCTTCAGAATACGTTCCTTGTCCTTCACAATGGTTACCACCGTGGTCCTGCTCAAGCCTAAAGAACGGCCTATTTCGGTGTTAGTTTCTCCCTTCTCCGAACGCTTCACCACGTCATATTTTACCTCCATCGTGATGACCTTCCTCTTCTTGGATGAACTATCATCGGAGGAAGTACTTTGGCGTTTAGGAGCCATTGTAAATTTGCGAAAATGGCAAGGAATTTCAGCAACGTCTTAGCACACAACCGACTGAACTTCAGGCAGACACGCGATTGAAGTGGCGTCCTTTCGTATTGTTACGCTTAGCGTCCTCGACCGTCCGAGGTCGTTGTTCGGTCAATTTACCATACAGTTTAATAGCGTTAATTAATTTATGCACCTCGCTCAAAAACTAGTTCTGCATATGAGGTATCGTTAAAAAGCATAACAAAACGTCGTAACCTTGGAATTTGCGTTGTAATCTAACCAGAAACTTAGTTTTTTAATTATGTACTGGAAACAAGCAATGATTTTTTCATTATTTGCGCTTTTGGACTGTTTTAAACTGCGCATCCCAAGCTAGTGTATTCATTCGCCTGCAACTAGTTCCGCATATGCGGCGTCACTAAAAAAAATTCAAAAATACGAAAAAAAAAAAAAAAAGTGTCGAAAATCATCATAACCTCAAAATTTTTTGTTGTAATGTAACCAAAAACATATTTTTATTATATACTGTGCTAAACTATAAAGGATTTTTTATCATAGCATGCGTTTTTTAAAAGCGTCGTTAACTCGGAGCGTCGGAAGCGTCAGCGTCGTAACCTCGGAACAAGCGTTGTAACCCAGGACGGATTTTCCATTGAATATTTAAGAAAAAGCGTCGTAACCTCGGAACGTCGTAAGCCGGAAACCGTCGTAAGCCGGAACCGTCGTAAGCGGGGACCGCCTGTATAACACTTTACTTGGGTATACCAATTTCTTTCTTCCTTTGCTGCAGGCTTGAATCACACTTTCACAAAAAACCAGGCGCCGTTACGAAATGTTTGTTCAGATTCCACAAAAGAAACTAAATAACACTAAATATACTCTTAAGAAATATCAAATATGAAATTCTCACAAGTTACGAGTGACCAATTTACATTACGTTAATATAATCTCAATAATGTCGAGGAGAGAGAGAGAGAGAGAGAGAGAGAGGAGAGCGAGAGAGGAGAGTAGGAGAGAGATAGAGAGAGAGAGAGGAAGAGAGAGAGGGAGATAGTAGAGAGAGAGATCTAACCGCCTCGATTGGTTTCTATGATCTAATAAAATCTTCTTCTCTTGCGAAAACTGGACAGGGCAGATATGATACAAAACGTTCTTTGTCACAAATGCTTCCAGTAGCATTGGAATCTGACGCAATCTTCATAAAGAAATGTGCAATATGCACGTGGTTTTTGATCAAAGATATACGCGTACGAGTCCAGTCTGTTAAAAAAAAAGAAAGATGTACTCTACTCGATCAAAACGGAGGCTGGGCGACAATTAAGATTGACATGTTTTGATAACAACGCAAAGACTCAATTCTCTCGCTATCACATGCGTTGACAGGTTTAGGAAAGCAAACGGATCTCGCAGACCCTCTAATCTTACAGTGTTGACATAAAAGTTAAACATTCATAGCTTCGAACGGACAAAGAGAAAATCTCTCTTTTTACGTTATATATATCTTTACAACATGTAATGCGAAATCTGAACACACATTTTTAAAACATCCTATTCTAAGCTATCTAGGAATCTGAAAAAATTTTACACAATCTACATGACATTTCAAAGAGGGGAAACATGCATTTTGAAAGTAGCAATATATAATAGACTATATAAGATATATAAAAACAGTTATTGAAATTAAATGGCAAAATATATGGAATGAGGAAACCTGAAAATAATAAATTTAAACAAATAAAAACCTCTTGTTAGGAAATGGTGATCATCATATTAGGTAGAGAGAGACATACTACACAAGTAATTTTGGCACACCTCCCTATAGGCCATACTTCTCTCACTCATGGGCACTTAATGAGTGCTCAGGGTGCAAGGTGTTGATAACAGTCAGCTGTGTTCTCTGTCCAAAGTTATGACCAGCAGCGACTGCCAATTCTGTCAGAATCTTTTGCATTTTCAGTGGTTCTGATTTTGATGTTTCTGAGGAACTGTTAATTTAATTAATTAACTGTGAAAATAAGTATATAATAAAAGCACAAAAACCGTAGAAAGTTTAATGAATTTTAAAACAAAAGTTTAAATATTCTGGATACTGGACTTTTCTGAATTTTAATATACGTACCTTTTTAGTATGTATTTATGGAAGCATGAGTAAATGTATTTGTGTGTGGTGTTCAAGTATGAAAGCATATGCTTTTGTGCAGTTTTTTAATTTAATTTTTATGTATTCAGCATCACACTGAATGACCTATTTTGTCCAGTGCTTGGCCTCAGGCATTTTATTTTAATCCTTTGGGAACCAAGTCGAATAGGATGACTTGTGATAGGAAAAAATTATATGTAATAATGATAAAACACTTGCAAGAAAAAAATTATAATGTATGTACTAATAATAAAAAACACCTGCACCTGTAGGAATATTGTAGCCTCACTAATGAGTTTGACAAGTATTCTAAATAGTGGTCAGCTGAAATAATCTTGAGTATTACAGTTTTGTACATATTTGTCTTCTGTATGTAGTGCAAAGTGATAAACTTTGCCTTTGCTGCTAGTTCCTCGTATAAGTCTGTTCCGGGATCATAGCATTCAAATTCCTCCTATATTCTTTATAATAATGTAATATTGTGGTCAGTGGTAGATTTTGCTTTTATGATCAATTCATCTTACAAGGCCATTCTTGGATCATAAATTTGTTTTGCAAATCTCTGCTAATAGTACAAGCCTCAGAGTTTACTTATTTGTTATAGTACAGTAGAAAAAGTTTGTATCTAATGGAACATTAATTATAATACATATTTGAAATTTTATATTGTTTAAGGTTAAAGGGAAAGATGTGAAGTAGTAGAGTTTATTTTTCTCAAATAATTGTTGAAATACGTTGCTTTATTTTTCTCAAGTAATTACCACAGACAGTTGAAATTTTTCAGGGATTTTGTTTCAAAATAGAAGTCAAAGTGGGAAACATTTGTCACAAAAATGTAGAAATTCCCCATAAGCGGGTAGTTTTTATTAGGTTATTTCCTAGTTGTTTTTCTTATTTTATTCAAGTCTTCACAGTATTTCTCCTTTCTTGTTTACAGAAAGATGGTTTGTCTGTCTTTGAATTAGAAGATCCTGATATGGTGTGTCTACAAGAAATTAAGTGCTACTGGATAAAATGCCAGATGAAGTGAAAAATATAAAGGGATACAAAAGCTATTTCATGCCAGGTATTATTGCTGCATGTTTGTTTTACCACTCCCTCATTACAGTAATCTTATGCAGATATGCCTATATTCATGGTCTGAAAGTTTTCAGAATGATCTTTCTTGGATAACAAATGGTAGATGTTAAATCTCAACTGGTTATACTTTTGCTCTCTGGCTCCGGATGGATTTTTCCGCCAATAACTGCATTCCATGATCCTGTAGTGCTGTGAACTGAGTTATCCTTGTTTCCCCTGGTGTTTACTTTTCAATTACAGTAGTTGCTCTTCCAGCACTTATGAGTACTACTTCAATTACATTTTCCTCATTGGAACCTTTTTATTTGGAATGAATCTTACTTAGTGTTAAAGATGGCTTATATCTCCGTGCTGATAGGTGAGTCAGCATTCAAACAAAAGATCAAATGGCTGCCCAGATGACTGTCTGGTACACTTGTTATCCACCAGGTGTGTTTTGAATGTTTTATCTCTTATCAGAATTCTTCTTACTGACAATGAGTTTAGGTGCATGTTGTCATTTCATGGCTTTAGCTGTTTGTACGTGCATACTTTATGCAGTTAAAAATGTATTGGACTGTAAATAAAAAAAAACAGTAGGTATGGGTACTCAACAGTGATGAATGTTGAAGATGATGGTGAATTAGCTATGCAGTACAATGAATGACGATGAAGATAACTGCACAGCATTTTTCTTTCAGGTTAACAAAGTGTAATTTTCACAGAACAACACTAATACAACTCGTAGTTATGCTTGATATATTTTAATTCATTAATGAATTTGTGTTATCAGACCAGCCTGACCAAACAGCATCATCTTTAGGTCATTTGAGGTAAAACTCTAGAGGGGTATCATCTTTATAAAAGTGTGAATGGGATCACATCTTGTGAAAGTACATTAACTGTATGTGCTGTAATTACATGTAACATAGTGCATACAGATTGCACCAGCACTTTTCTCTGAGGTTAAGAAAGTAGTTTTCACCGAATTATAACTCTTAGTTATGTCTGATATGTTTTACTAGTACATTAATGAATTCTATTTTATCAACCCAGCAAGACAGAACAACGCCATCTCGTGATCATGGAGGTCTTGGTGACAAACTCTGCGAATTACTTACTGCTCCTTTGTATATCATATTTTAAAAAATATAGATAGTATACACACAATTTCCATGCTGACTTTACATTTAAAAGCATGAAAATTTATACTAATTGTAGTATAGTAGTACGCACTTCAGAAATTAAACAAAAGTTTCTAAAGCGATATCTTCTTTTAAAAGTACAGTAAATGTGAATGGGTATCGCATCTTGTAAAAGTGTGTACACTAACTGTAGGTGCTGTGATTACCTTTTTTATTATATTTATGCATGTATAAAAATAAAGCTAATAAATTTTTAATAAAGATTTTACACATAAAAGCTTTAAAACTTATAAATTTACATAGTAAATTAAACATGAACACTTTTGCAGGGTTTTGCATTGTTTCTGGAGGATTCGCAAATGTGCTTTTGTGAAGAACTTGCATATAATAATTATAGTTAGGTTCCAATGGAAAGTTCATGCTGTCTTGAATTCACACAATTTGAATCGCATAAGTTTGGGGTATTTCTTTATCGGAAGTTCAGGGAAGCAGATACATTGTGAAAGCTACTTGTTAGATCAGGTCTCCAATCTGTCATTTTTTCCCCTTCTCCAGGTCCTTTGTCTGTAGATATTCATACTCAATCTAAGCTTTTTCTTTGCTGGTGCTTTAGTTAATACTGAGGCTTCCTCTTTAACTGTCTTCCTCTCCCCTTTTGGTTCAGGAAAATCAGAACTGTCTTCCTCTCCCCTGTCAGTTCAGGAAAAGTACATTGAGAAGTTAGAACAGGATGCAAACCTTATTTTTGTTAGGGAACCGTTCTAGGTTCCCCCATAGTGTGGAAACATTTTCATGTTCCCCCATAATAGATGAGGTGTCAGTGCCCTCTCCTGTCTGTAGCCTGATCTGAGGACTGCCCTGCAATAGTTGGGAGAGTCCGTTGCCAAAGAACTTGGTTGGTTCCCTTGTTGTGAAACAGTCCTGCTTGAGAATTTGTCAGAATAATCAGGCACAATTACTGTAGTACAGTCTTAGCATAACAGATTACAACATAGAGCAAACGTTCATTAAACTTGTGTAAGTAATCCAGGACCATCATCATCGCCAGGTTCTGCCGTAGGAACATTGAATTTCCCTATGTCTTGTAACAGAAACAAAGAATTATGACTAGTGTTGTTACTCTGGCTTACAATACACCATAAAATGGTCAGCTACACCTGTTAAACATTATGATAACGTTCTAGTAGGTTTATCCATGGTCAGAAACTAAATCATAGCGGAAAGATTGCTGCTTTGAGTGAAGTTAAGGTTATGTTGATTTGCTAGTTCATTCTCCGGAAGGACAATGTTTCTGGCGATTTAGGATTCAGGAAGGACAAACCTACCTACAGAGTAGTCATTACAACTGCTAGTCTGATAGTTACTTTGGAATTAGGGGAAGCGCTCAAATGTGGACTTATTAGCATGTGGATGAACAGG
The DNA here is from genome assembly GCF_015104395.2 of Macrobrachium nipponense. Lineage (NCBI taxonomy): Eukaryota > Metazoa > Arthropoda > Malacostraca > Decapoda > Palaemonidae > Macrobrachium > Macrobrachium nipponense. The sequence goes on along the minus strand of NC_087203.1, from coordinate 108,860,952 downwards.
CCCTCGGACTTGAGCGATGGATGCATTTCTTCAAGTTTGACCTGATTAAGACATATGTTTTCCTCCTTCATCTACTGTAAGGAAAGTATTGAAAAAATTTTGAGCATAAGAATTTCCCTATGACTCCTGTAGAGCCTTAGTAGCCTCAGAGCAAATGATTTTCATACTTCCTAGCTCTCCCAGTAGATATCTCTTGTACGTATTATTACTTGAATAGAAAATTGACTCTACCAAATTCCGTGCGGTTCCACTAATGTCCACATCTCACTCTGACCGCTTGGAGATGTTCAGCTTTCCTCCCATTAAGGGGCTTTTCTTAAGTAACATGGGTTCTATCCTTGATTTAGTGGAAAACAATCATGGCCTTTCATCAAAAGTGGTGGTTTGTGTATTGCCTTGGGTGCTGTCCCAGAGGAATTTTCAGCACCTGAATCCCTGTAGACAGAGTTTCTCTGGCTTCTTATATGTATATATACAATAAGGCTTTTTTGCTGTTTACTTTCAAGGTTATCGTTCCATGCGTTCATTGGTATTGTGCCATGTGCAATAAGATCTGGCTAATGATCAGCACCTTAATGTGTTGATATTGAAGTCCCTACATCTCGGTATCAGTCTCTTTCTGTGGAATTTAGATGCACTTCTGAAATTTTATCATTTGATCCGTTTGAACCTCTGGAATGAGTTCCATTGAAGTATTTGGTACTATGGAGCTCTCTCTCTCTCCTTTTTTTTTCTTAGCACTATCAGCATTTAAAAGAGCAAGTTTATTGCAAGAACTATCCTTAAGTAAATTGTCAAGGGAATGTTATTTTATCCTTTTGCCATTGAGCTAAGAATGATGTTAAGGCTAAGGTTTTGTGGTTTATGAAAACTTGGTGTCATTGTCAAAGGATAAGCCTTTAAGAGTCAAATTTAACCTTTGGTTTTGTGGAATTAGAAAACATAGAATGTCTTAGTCAAAGGTTAAACCTGGAAGAGGTGAAGTTCATCTTTTGTTTTGTGGTTTTCAAAACCTAGAACATCTTTGTCGGTTAAGCTTGGAGGAGGCAAAGTTAACCTTTGGTTTTGTGGTATTAGAAAACCTAGAATGTCTTTGTCAAAGGTTAAGCCTGGAGGAGGCAAATTTAACCCTTGGTTTTGTTGTATTTGAAAACCTAGAATATGTTTGTCAAAGGTTAAGCCTGGAAGAGGCAAAGTTCACTTGTTGTTTTGTAGTGTTAGAAACCTAGAACATCTTTGTCTAAGAACACAAGGTTCTCTGACATATTCAATTAGGCCAGCACATGAGAATTAGTTCCATACCTTTTACCTTTGTTGAAGGTGAGCATTCATAATCTTTGAGCAGTTGCAACTTCATTTAGTTGTATAACAATTTGTTTCTTGAGGGTGGGATTAATGCGGCTCAGTAGAAAGGCAATTTGGTTTTTCTGCTCACTACCTAAGTATGCAGAATTTCAAATGAAAACAGTAAAGTCCTTAGCCCTCTGCTAGTAGCAGGTAAGACCTTTTCCTGAATCAAAGAAAGAGTAATCTTTTAAGTTCTATTTTAAATCCTGGCTTTTATGTTTTGGGGGAGCATGAAGGTGTATTGTATAAGAGCATATCTGTATATTAGAAAGCTATTTATGTTTAGTCGACTGTCATTTTATAGGGCTTTCGGACATAGCCACAGGGATCCCCTCATGCTGCTTCAGTTTCATTCTGGCTAAATCGAAGTAGTTTTCTCCTCAAAACTGCTCTTTGCTGCGTGCATAAAAGAGCCTTGCTCTCTGAAAGGAATCCGACTTCTGGTGGCAGTAAGATTGCAGAAGGATTCCAAATCAGGGAAGAATGATTTGGGTTTCATGCAAGAAACCTTTAGCTCAATTGGCTGAGAGGATTTTGTGTAACTGCACTATTTTAAAGGGTTCCAGAAAGTTTCTTGACATAACATAGTAAAAAAAACTTAACATAAATTTTCAACATATTTAAGGGCTTCAAGAAATATAACCCTTAATGAAAGTATTGCATGTGGTGAGAGTTCAGTGATAACTTTAAATCGCTTTTGTGTCCCAAGTTGTGGTCCTCATATATTCAAAGAATAGTTTTGGGCTGTGTCCCTTCTAAATGTGGGAATTAGATATCTGTAACTGTAAGTAATATTCATCCCAAATAATATAAATGTTAATAAAATTTACTATTTGGATACTTACCTATTATTGAAGTAGACCCCACCCAGCCTCCCCACAACTTAGTGGGCTATCAAGGCGAATTCTAATGAGCTAAAACATTTGAAGCACACATGGTCGAGAACAGGTGGACTAGACAGTCATCAGGGCAGCCATTCAATCTTTTGTTTGAATGTTATCTTTAACAGTAGGCAAGTATCTAAATAAATTTTATTATGAAAATTTACATACTTTAATTCATTTTTCACTTTAGTGCTATTGTAAGTGATAAAAAGTGAAATATGAAATGAGCATTTGTTGGGTACTATTGAATCACTGATATTGTGGATTGACTGCAAGTGTCCTAAGGAATAATTACTATACAGGCAGTCCCCGGCTTACGACGGGGGGATCCGTTCTTGAGACGTGTCGTAAGCCGAAAATCACCGTGAGCCGGAAAATCATAAAAAATCTTAAGAAAACCTAACATAGAGGGTTTGAGCTTCAGTTGGCTGGAGCGAGGCATTAGAACCTCCTCATATTTGGAAGGGGAAGGTGGGGTGTTTCCCATTCTTTAAGAGTGAGGCTGGGTGAAGTGACTTTGGGTACAATTCTGGGCTAGGTTACTCGAGAATAGCACCATGGTGGTTTCTGGCAATATAGGATTTCCCTTTGGAAGGTAGCATATTGAACATATGCCCGTATATTGTAACAGATCACCGCATAAGGTGTTTCGTGACGCCGATTGGACGTATTAAACTTCGGTATAAATTGTCTGTTGGGTGCCGATTGGACGTATATGTACGTTCTTCCGCTTTGGCGAAAGACTGGTTGTCTTTTCTTACGACTGTAGTTCGTAATCATTACTGGCTCCTCTTTCTTCTCTCCTACGTTGTATCTTAGTAAAGTGATTCTTAGGAAGGAGGCCTTCTCTGAGGGCAGTAGCATTGAATACAATAGCTGTTTCAACGGACATTTAATTTATATAGAATCTTCTCAATTCTTATTATCTTTTTCTCGTCAGCATGTAGCTGTGTATTAAGTTTCCTAAGGACATGTAAAGATTTTCATTTGTCTTAGGTTTATTCCTCTAACGTGTCGACAGCGCACAGGCAGTCATCTATGAGAGTTTACAGTACAGTGAATTAAGATACATTTTACAAGTATTTATAGCATGCAAGGTCGTGTACAATCGGTGGGCGGGTCGGTGGGAACGGATTTTAATTGGTCGTTGGATGGAAACGAAATCTCCCCTGAGGCGTTCTGACCTACTAGTTTGGACGGGGTTATTAGCGTCGGTTGGTGTTGTTTGGGGTACCCACCTCTTGGGCGGCAGGCTGTACAATTGATATATCTTCCGCTCGTTCTCTCCCGCTTTCTCTCTCTACTTCTTCCGCTCTTTCTCTCTCTCTTGCTCTCTCTCTCTCTTGCTCTCTCTCTCTCTCTTTCTGCAAGTTCCTCTCTCTCTCTCTCTCTCGTTCGCTCCTTCTCACGCTCTCTCTTTCTCTCTCTGCCTGCTCCTCTCTCTCTCTTTCTCTTTCTCTCTCTGTTTGCTCCTCTCTCTCTCTTTCTCTTTCTCTCTCTCTCTCTCTCTCTCTCTCTGTCTCCTCCCCCCTCTCTCTCTCTCTCTCTCTCTCTCTCTCTCTCTCTCTCTCTCTCTCTCTCTCTCTCTCCCCCCTCGATCTCTCCTCTCTCTCTCGTGGATGTATACGTAGTCGGTTGGTTTCTTGCGCCATTTCTTCTTATGATGGTGGGGAGAAACTCTGTTTCTTTTACCGTGTTGATAGTCGGTTTTTTCTCTAATATATGTAAAGCTTCAAGATAACGTAGGCGTTTTCGGTCCGGTGCATGGTCAATAATTTCTATGTTCTTTATAAGCTCAGCTCTTTCTGGTCTCCTGTTGTGTTTTTCCTAAAGACAAATGAAAATCCTTTACATGTCCTTAGGAAACTTAATACACCAGCTACATGCTGACGAGAAAAAGATAAGAAGAATTGAGAAGATTCTATATAAATTAAATGCCGTTGAAACAGCTATTGTATTCAAAGTGATTCTTCTTAGAATAAGGGAGATGATTCAAACGGAGAAGTTGATAACGGGAAAACAACTTATTACTCAACTCCATTACAAGAGAGATAGTTCGGTCAGGAGACCGTTCCGTTTGATCACTAGAATAGAACTGAATTCTTAAAGCATCACGTCGATAGCGAAACATTAGCTATCTCAGCGATTCACATAAAAAGACATACGTAGTCCGCCGGCTCGGAAGTTACAAGTTTCCGGCGCAGGTTAACAGGTCAACCGCTTCCCATGGAAGGTGTTATAAAAAGTTAACAAATTCATGAATCGATGATGTTTTCAAACAAACGTAAACCAGGCTACTGCAGGCATTGCACAGCGTGATCTAGATTTGTGATAGTCACGTAGGACGCTCCTAATTCACCAATGACCCCTCAGGTCATGGATTCTATTTACAGATATGTAATTATCTGTTTCAAATAATGTATTTATTACATTAGGCTCGGACAGCTACCATTCAAGCCTTGAATAACAAAAGTTACTTTAAACATGGTTTCTTAGGAGTGTGCTCGTAACATATATTTAGATATAATCATAACAAGTGATTAAATGCATAAAAAGGTTTTGTTACATACCCCTTTTGGACATATTCATAAATAAAGAGAAATGCATGGAAAATATAGATCCATGTTTGATAATAATGATTATTAGGTACCAAAAAAAATCAAAAGGTTAACATGTATACATGAAGATTATGGTAATAGGTAACCTGATTAAGAATAGCGGTTACTTGGTAAAATACAAACATGATCATGGATAATTGTTAAAGAGTACTTGTCACTCTTTGTAATATATAATTTGTATATATATAATTATACAATAGTATAATAGTATAAGTGTGCACAGATATAGATTCCAGGTACGCGCACCAATAGTTTAATACATAGGGCTTCAATATTTTATTAGGTGCCCGAAAAATACTTTTATGAGTATATTAATATATATATTGGGCTACAATATTTTATTAGGTGCCCGAAAGATACTTTTAACTGTTCAAAATGCAAAGGCTTGGAGTCTTTCTTGTCCTACATATTGCCAGCGTACAGACCGCTTTTCACACAACACAATTCCAGACAGTTTTTCCTAGGCACCAGGTGAAATGGCCAGTTTCAGACGGCCCTGAATGTATACGCTTTTAACGCAACAGGAGTTTCGTCTGGACTCTGCAAAACGTTCCCTTGAAGATCCTTCTGTGTGCGCCTCAACCTACGCCCAAGCAAAGATGTTAACGGCGATAATCAATATTGCCGTAACGCCAAACACGGCCAGCAGCATGTAGTAACGAAGATTTTCTCCTCCTGCATAATTCGGTAATGCGTGATCCATCTCAGCCAGTTGCGTCAAACGATGAGCCACCCGCGCGTTGTATGGGAGAGGTAGTGATGGGATAATTGTAGTCGCCCAGGTGTAGTTCGCAAGAATGTCTTCTCACGTATTATCGTGTTGACCCCTCTGACTGTGTAGTTTGTAGATGTCCCTGTACAGCCCTCAGCTGCTACAAAGACTTGGGAATGGGCAGTGGTTCCGTCCGGGCATGACACTTGAAACCCATCCTTGTCGCATTGGATCCAGGAGCCGTTATTCATTCTGTAATTGAACTTATTACTGTAAAAGGGATAAAGTTTCTTCAGACAACCTTCGTGTATGGGAGAGAGAGCCGTTTAGCACTATGCCTAACTCACATGAATCCATTGATATAGGATAGAATTCAAAAGAGTCAGCTGTACAAACTTTATTATTCATGGCTTCTGAACAGTGAGTGGGTTTATCTAAGTCTTTAATGACTATACTGTAAATGATTTCCTATCAGGAGAAATCAATACCTGTCCCGTCAAATTGGATATTACTGGACTTGAGTTATTCGTCATGAAAGTTGGAAACGGTGCTATTTTATATGATTGCCAAGCATCGGAAGAATCAAAAGGGATAGTGATCATAATCCTATAATTTTCAATGCTGACTGATATTAGGCTATAATAAAACTCTATTTTATGGGCGCCTAATAAAGGAATATATACCTAGTTTCTCCCGTCTGTTCTCCAAAGTTAGTCAGATCCTTAATAGGCATAAGGTGTGGAGATAACACACCCTTTGTCGCTAACGTAATAGCTTCTACATAGTCCTTTGAATTTCTCAATAAAATGTGATATTTTGATACGGATATGACCTATTTTCGAACTATAATAAGCTAACGTAGCCAGCCAAGGTGTTGAACTTCCATAATCTGATCGATATCTAGAATGTTCGTTCACCAAACTCATTATTTGATTAATTTTGAGGATAACTGGCTGCGAAGTTCGGACAAAGCTAATTCGTTTTGTGTTGCAAAAACTCAAATATTTATTTTGATTATTTATCTTAAGGCGATTTGAAATTCCTAAGCCTAAACTTGCAACAGATCCCAAGATGTTTAGTCCAGCAAAAATAAGCAGGTTGCGACGTTCGAGAGTATTGTGCCGCACAGACCACATCAGCAAGTCCCGAGCAAGTTCCTCTGCCTCAGCGGTTTTTATTTTGCAAGTCGTAAGATAACATTTCTGCGACGCTTAGGGTTTGAGCTAGCGAAATCTCTGAGTTAGCATGAAAATAACGGTGCATTTCCCTTACGAAACAGCAAACCTCAACAGGTCATTCTTTAGGTTAAGGACGTCATCCTCAGGCAACATCCTCAGGCAAAAAGATCGCCTGCATATCCACTTCTATGACTATGTTACTCGATGTAATAAAAATGTCTTCGGTTCTTTCGATAATAGTGCCATGATTAAATTCTATTTCTTTCGTTTTAGCGCTCTTTCCACACGACAAAGATGTCTGAACGAACAATATCACTCCTAACGATAACAGATGCATTTTGGAAACCTGTAATGAGTAAAATATATGTAATAACTCGTGTTAAAGAATATGTTTTACATACAAATATGATAGATTTATATATATATAAATTATTATACAAGTTTCATAAATACAACCATTTTTCCCTCACTCCATCTACCCTTCTTTAGTTTCTGATATGTGCCAATGGAACGATTCTCATATCAGTGGGTTGGGATACGTTTTGAACCCTAAATCTATTGGCCGTTAATGTTTCTAAAATGTTAAACGGGCCTTCGAACTTAGGTGTCAGTTTATTTATTTAAACCCTTACGTACTATATTTGTATGTATATACCTTATCGCCCACGGCATATGTTCTAGTTGGCTTAGCTATTTTATCATGATTTCTTTTCATTATAATTTGTGCTTCTTCTAGATTCTTACGAAGTATTTATAGTTCGACTTATGCTTGCATCCATAACATCCTTTAGAGGATTTGATAAATTGGTTGTAGGCGTTAATACATGGAAAGGTGTTCTAGCTGGGATACCGTACAGTGCCTCGTGCGGTGTCATTTTAATAGACACATGATATGAGTGATTAAGTGTGCTTAGTACCGCAGGTATGGCAATTGTCCCAGTTGGTGTCTGTCCCCCCTAAGGTGACCCTTAAAATGTTTTTAAAAACCTTACGATTTGCCTTTCACTAGCCCATTAGACTCTGGGTGATAGATCATGGTATTGACTTTCTTTATGCAAAGGAATTCACACAAGGAGTTAAGGAAAATGATTATTGAACTCCCCGCCTGAGTCTGATATAATGGTGTGTGGAATTCCATGTTTACAAATGTAGCACTCGTAAAACTTCCTAGTGCACTCGACTGCGGTTTTTGTTTTAAGCGCTATCAGTTCTGTATATCGAGTCAAGGCATCTATGATTACTAGGAGGTGCTTGTTTCCTCTGTCTGACTCGTAAAACCCTGTTAATAAATCTAAGTGTACTCTTTCAAAGGGTTGATTTGGCATGGATATGCCCCTAGGCTGACAGGTATCTTCGTGTGCCCTTTATATTCTTGACAAGTGCGACAATTAGCTATGTGCTTTTTTATATCTCTAAGCATCGTATGCCAATAAAATAAAGATTTGGCTTTCTGTGACATGATGGAAAAACCCTGGTGTCCATGCAGTGGATTTTCATGCAACCATTTTAAGCAGTGGGTATGAGTAAAATAGGTACCACCACTTGGTTGTTATTCAACTGTGGTGTGTTGCGGGTTTTCCTTGTCACGGATCTACACAGGATATTCTTTGATTATATAATTCTGCTGCTTATACTTTAAATATTCCTTTTCCTTCGGATTTCCGTTTAACGCATTTATGATTTTTTCTATTTGCTGATCTTTTCTTTGTTCCGTCTGTAATAGTTCAGCACTCCAGCCCAGATCTTCCTGTTCAGATATAGTTTTAACAATGGGCGTGGAGGTTGAGATATCTATTAATTTAGCTAATGGCTTCGTACAAGATGACGAGGGGTTGCGTGATAATGTGTCAGCAATGATATTTGCTTTCCCAGGTAAATACCCGATCCTCGCTCCAAAGTCTTGATGATCATATGCCACCGAGTTCGCTTAGGGTTGTGACTAAAGCCTTTAAAGAAGTTGGTTAGGGGCTTATGATCAGTGAGAACCTTGACGGGATAACCGCATATTATGAACTTAAAATGCACTAGTGAATTAACAACAATAGCGAGCCCTTCCTTGTCTATTACTGCATATTTACTTTCGGAAGGTCTCAGTTTACGTGAATAAAAAGCTATAGGGAAAAACTGTTTATCATATTGTTGAAGCAATACACCATCTACTCCTAGGTCTGAGGCGTCTGTTGCAATAAAGAATTCATTACCGAAGTCAGGAAATTTCAAGATAGGGGAAACTACACAGTTCATCTTTCAATGTATCGAAAGCCTGTTGATGTTTTTCAGACCATATGAAATCCTACGCCCTTGTCTTTATAAACGATCGGTTAGGGGAGCGGCTATGATGGAGTAGTTCCTAATGAACCTCCTGTAGTACCCGCTACACCCTAGAAATTGCTGTATTCCCTTGACGTTTGTAGATATCGGGAAGTTACGGATAGCCTATACCTTATCATGGACTACTTTAAGACCTTGACTAGACACCGTGAAACCTAAATAGACTAGTTCTGTTTTAAAAAATTCACACTTACTTATCTTTACCCTTAGGTTATGCTGCCTTAGTCTTTGTAGCACTAACTCTAATTTACGTAGATGTTCTTCTAAGGTATTAGAAAAGATTACTAGGTCGTCCATATAGGCATGTAGGATATCTCCTAACAAGTCTCCAAACACAATGTTTATCATTCTAGTAAAAGTTATGGGAGCACAACGTAAACCAAAAGGCATACGCAAAAATTCATAATGTCCCTGGCTGTGCTGAAGGCAGTGTATGGGATACTCTCTTCTTCCAACGGAATCTGATGAAAGCCTTTTAGTAAGTCCAAACTGGTAAAATATTTGTTCTGACCTAGTAAAGATAGAATATCGTCAGTACATGGCACTGGGAATCGGTCAGGGATTGTTTCCTCATTTAAGCGACGAAAATTGATGCATATCCGCCAAGTTCGATCTTTTTTCGGTACTACTATTAACGGAAAATTATAAGGCTGTGTTTGATTTCCTAATGACTCCTTCTTTTAGCATTTTACCTACTTCCTCAGTTATCTCATTCTGGAATTTCATAGGAAGTCTGTACGAAGGTACATAGATTACTTTCTGTTTGTCCTTTAGCCTTATTTGATGCTCGATGACATCCGTTTTTCCTAAGATTCCATCCGTAGTGGAAAAAAATCATGATATTCAGTTAAAAGATTCAAAATTTCTGCTGAATTTCTTCTTGAATGTCCTTATTGATTTTATTTTTTATAGATTGCAAAAGGGATTCATCCGCAACTGATTGAGCGTGATTGATCTCAGCTAAGGTAAGAATGCGATGTTTATAAACTTTCCAAAATATGTTGATTTTTTGTGGATTACTAAAGTGGTATTCAAATGATGACAGACTTCGATGTTACATTGTTGTTGTGAGCCGACTGTATAAATGGCTTGTGTGACGGATAATCCGTGTGTTTTCAGTGTCAGAAAGGATTAACATTTCAGATACCCGGTAAGGTTTTCTTTACACGCACTAATATGTTCGAAGTTACATTTGGCTCGAGAGTTTGCGTGCAAGCTGATTACAGGTGAGCGAGAATTCTGTTGGGTCGCGTGGATTATTTCTTGGTAATGAGACAAGTGATTGGTTCTTCGATATGTTACTACACTTTCTGGCTCCTTATTATCTAAAACTGATTTTAGGGTATTAGAAGACTTATAGAATTTTCCTTTGATATACACGCCGTGTTTTGCAGGGGCTAAGGTAATATTTTGAGTGCCCATAGACGGGTATCCGATAATTACTGCGGGATACATATTAATGTTTTGTACAACTATAAAAGTATCGGAAAACGTGCGCTTACCGACTTTGTACTGAACATGAGTTACTCCTACCACATTTAATTCATTATTTCCTATACCCGAGAGTCTTACTCTGGACTTCTCTATAGGGAAGTTTGAAAAGAGTAAATGATGAGTCCTCAAATCCATGATATTACGTGGACTACCAGAATCAAAGAACAAAGTAAATGACTTATGGTCCAAATTTACTGCATGTAAGGTTGGTTGTAACTCATCTTGACTTATAATTGCATGAATTTGTTGCAAATCTACGGGAACCTGCACAGATTTTTTGGATTCGGCCGTGTGTTTCATAGGAAAATCGATTGCCTCACAACGAGCTGATAAATGATTAAACTGATTATTTGATACAAAAGATGTTGATATGGATGACCCAACATCGTCCTCTCCCCCCCTGGAGCTAACTACGTGGTATTTGCTTTGTTTTGCACTCCTTGAAAATTCGCTTGACCTTGCAAGTTCTGGCTAGACGGCCCAGGAACAGAGGTACCTGAAGCACGATTTGTTTGTTTCTGCTGTTGAGCAGCATTACCGTTTGCTTGTTTCTTTTATAGTACTGAGGACCCTTCTTTTTGTTTTCATTGCACTGTTTGCGTGTTTTTAGGATTCTGCTGTTGATTCCGCGAGAAGCAACGATTATATGAATGAGTGGAACTATTATGTATTGAACAAAAAACGCGTCCGACAGTCCGAAATCATGTGACCTGGTCGTTTACAGTTATAACAAACCATCCCTGCTGCTTGATTATTATTATGGACCACATTTACTTGTGGTTTATTCTCATTTTTTTGCAAAAACTTGAGTAAGCGAGGGATCAAGGTCAGTACATTTAGACGTGTTTTTTTATTTGTTTTTACACATCTAATTCCGTACTGTTGGGCTGCAGCTTTTTGTCAAAACACCGCACTAAAGCTTCAGGCAACATGGCTGTAATGCTCGTGAGGGATTATGAGACGGATAAAATCTTTCACGGCGATTCTGGCACTTGTAACCCACCCGGAGTTACTTAAACTTACTTGATATTCATTTAGCCGGTCGGCAATTAGCGCCGCCTGCTCGACAACATTAAGCTGAGTCATAGAGGCTTGGTTAAGGATATTTCTTAAAGCCAGTACTACGTCTAAAGCCTCTTCACCGCCATACACGGCACGTAACCTAATTTTGAACTCGTCCCATGTAGCCGCCTCTTGGAAAGAAACACCTCTTAGATATGCACTTGCGTCTCTTTAGCAAAGTCTATGAAGCTTTTGGCTTTCTGTAATTGTACAGCTGTGGTCTGTGATGCTTTTGCATTTAAATGAGGTCTACAGATGAGATCCATGCCTCAACATTTTGAGGCAGGAACCCATTGACCCGACCTTGAAAAGGGACAATTGCTGACCTCGCGCTGACGAGCGTCACAACATTCGGGTTGCCAGCCGCAGTAGTTGCCATGTTCACTTTTACTTTTTCGTAGCATTCCTAGTCTTGCGGTTCCTATCAAAATATCTATAAGAATACACTCGACCACTACGTAAACGCATAGGCAATATACTGTATAAATGTGTTGCAAGTAATAGGAAAATCCCCCAAAAAGATACTATTAATACAGGTAATTTGATAAAGATATTATACGGAGAACTCCTGGAAGAAAAAGCGATTAGCAACAACGAGAAAAAAAAAAGTGCGGGCAAGAACTCATAGTTGAAGATTGATTCCTGTAATGAATGAAGATTAAGACTAAATAACTCACCCCCAGAATACTGGACGATCGACTCTTGATGAACAACACTTCACTGAGAAAAAACCTGAATAGATAAAAGTTCTACTTAGCTCTGGTTTATATGGGGAAAGATTGTTGACATCCGATGACGTCACAGCCTCTCTCTCTCTCTCTCGCGTCGGAAGTCGCTCAATGTCGTGATGACGTCACAGCCTCCCTCTCCTTCTCTCGCGTCGCTTCCTCTTGGCCTACTCTCCACGTCCTTGCTTGTGATCGCGCGTTGTTTCCTTTATTTGTTTCTTCTTTCTGTTGATGTTCGATGCTGCTCCGCGTCCGGTTTTGATTCTTGGAGATATGTGATAACAGTCACTCAAACGTCGATGTTGATGCTTGTATTCTTCTCGATGAAGGACATATCTTCGTCTTCATAGAATGTTTACAGTTGCGTTGATTGAAGATCCCATTTCCTCAGTTTATTATTGACTTATAGCTGGGCCCTGATGATTGAAATTCTTCGGTCGGCTGATATGGTTTCTTGTTAAAGTTGGACCTCGCTGCCACCATTGTAAGTTCTTCTGCTTTGGTGAAAGACTGGTTGTCTTTTCTTACGACTGTAGTTCGTAAGCATTACTGGTTCCTCTTTTCTTCTCTCCTACGTTGTATCTTAGTAAAGTGATTCTTCTTAGAATAAGGGAGATGATTCAAACGGAGAAGTTGATAACGGTAAAACAACTTTATTTCTCAACTCCATTACAAGAGAGATAGTTCGGTCAGGAGACCGTTCCGTTTGATCACTAGAATAGAACTGAATTCTTAAAGCATCACGTCGATAGCGAAACATTAGCTATCTCAGCGATTCACATAAAAAGACATACGTAGTCCGCCGGCTCGGAAGTTACAAGTTTCCGGCGCAGGTTAACAGGTCAACCGCTTCCCATGGAAGGTGTTATGAAAAGTTAACAAATTCATGAATCGATGATGTTTTCAAACAAACGTAAACCAGGCTACTGCAGGCATTGCACAGCGTGATCTAGATTTGTGATAGTCACGTAGGACGCTCCTAATTCACCAATGACCCCTCAGGTCATGGATTATATTTACAGATATGTAATTATCTGTTTTCAAATAATGTATTTATTACATATATACGTCGATATAAAAGTTTTTTTTTTTGTTTTTTTAAATTCGCGGAAAAATAGTTATAGGCCTACTAGGCGAAACTTTTGAATCACGCGCCTTGGGGGATGCTGGGAGCTCACGGATCAAGGCGTTGTTTTCTTTCAATCAATCGTTACCCAGGCGCGCAAGCGTGAATTTCTTTCTTCTCGCACTAAAAAGCATCAGCGACACATCTCGGAAATTATTTCGTCACTTTGACATAATTTTTGCACCATTTTATATTAGCCGTTACATGGAGTATTATATTTGAAAATGTGTGCAATTTCATGTAGAATACAACAAAAAACACCTCATGGTTGTAGCTTTTATTAGTTTTGAAATATTTTCATATAAATAACGATGTGCCAAAATTTCAACCTTCGGTCAACTTTGACTACTGAAATGGTCGAAAAATGCAATTGTAAGCTAAAACTCTTATATTCTAGTAATATTCAATCATTTACCTTCATTTTGCAACAAATTGGAAGTCTCTAGCACAATATTTTGATTTATGGTGAATTTATGGAAAAAAGTTTTTCCTTGCGTCATGCGGTAACTTTAAAAAAAATCATAAATTTTTCCGTCCGATTGTCTTAATGTTTGCACCATTTTAAATTAGCCGTTACTTAAAGTTTTATATATGAAAATGTGCGCAATTTCATATAGAATACAACCAAAGACAGCCCATGGTTGTAGCTTTTATCAGTTTTGAAATATTTTCATATAAATAACCAAGTGCCAAATTTCAACCTTCGGTCAAATTTGACTCGACCGAAATGGTAAAAAAACGCAATTGTAAGCTAAACTCTTATATATTCTAGTAATATTCAATCATTTACCTTTATTTTTGAAACAAATTGGAAGTCTCTAGCACAATATTTCGATTTACGGTGAATTTATGAAAAAAAAAAATTTAAAAAAAAACAAAAAAAAAAAAAAAAAAAAAAAAATTAAAAAATTTCCTGTCCGCGCAGTAACTCTTCTAAAAAAAATAAGAAATTTTTTCGTCCGATTGTCGTAATGTTTGCACCATTTTAAATTAGCCATTACATAAAGTTTTATATATGAAAATGTGTGCAATTTCATGTAGAATACAACAATAAACAACCCATGGTTGTAGCTTTTATCAGTTTTGAAATATTTTCATATAAATAACGATAAGTGGCAAAATTTCAACCTTCGGTCAACTTTGACTCGACCGAAATGGTAAAAAAACGCAATTGTAAGCTAAAACTATTACATTCTAGTAATATTCAATCATTTACCTTTATTTTGGAACAAATTGGAAGTCTCTAACACAATATTTGATTTATGGTGAATTTATGAAATAAACTTTTTCCTACGTACGCGCTGTAACTTCCGAAAAAATCATAAATTTTTTTTGTCCGATTGTCGTAATGTTTGCACCATTTTAAATTAGCCGTTACATAAAGTTTTATATATGAAAATGTGCGCAATTTCATGTAAAATACAACAAAAAACAACCCATGGTTGTAGCTTTTATCAGTTTTGAAATATTTTCATATAAATAACGATAAATAGAAAAAATTTGTCCTTCGGTCAACTTTAATACCTACCAAATGGTCGAAAAATGCAATTGTAAGCTACAACACTTACAGTCTAGTAATATTCAATCAATTACCTTCATTTTGCAACAAATGGGAAGTCTCTAGCACATATTTCGATTTATGGTGAATTTTTGAAAACATCTTTTTTTTTATGTCCGCTCGTTACGAATTCATAATATTTTCTTTGTGTTGCCTTGATTGTTTTACAATGTGTTATATACCAAAATGATTGCAATTTAGTGTACAATACAACAAAAAAAAATGAACTTGTTAGCTTTAACCGTTTTGCTCACAGCGCGGTTTTTATACAATTATATGAAAATTTTTTTTTGCGCTGTCATGTATCCCAATATTATGTAGGATAATGATATTTTTTTCATTTCTGATGGTTGCATACTAAACTTCAGACAATGACAAATAAAAGGAGCCAAAAATGATCTCTTAATCTTGAAAACCAAGAGTGCTGTGATTTTTTGAAAAAAAAAAAAAATTTTCCGCCTCGGCGCTCACTCGCGAACGCCACCGCATACGGGAGACGATTTTTAAAATACCGCTTCGGCGTTTTAAAGGTTAACAGATTAATTCCTTGGGACAGGAGGATAATTAGGACGTGTGAATAGAATATATTATTATAGGATATTCTCTTGGGGTTTTCCTATATCATCAATATAATTGCAAAAGTTAAGTGTTTCTTAGTTTTTACAAGAACTCCGAGCTGATAACCCTCTTACACCGGAGCGGTAAATAAAAAATTGTCTCCCTGTGGTGCCAGAGGGGTTTCGGAGTGAGCGCGGAAGCGGCAAAAAAATATTTTCAAAAAATCACAGCGTGCTTAGTTTTCAAGATTAAGAGTTCATTTTTGGCTCCTTTTTTTGTCATTGCCTGAAGTTTAGTATGCAACCATCAGAAATGAAAAAAATTATCATTATCATATATAAATAATGCGATTTTATGATAGCGCAAAAACAAAATTTCATATATAATTGTATTCAAATTGCGCTGTGCGCAAAACGGTTAAAGGTAACAAGTTACTTTTTTTCTTTGTAATGTACACTAAATTGCGATAATTTTGGTATACAACACATTGTAAAACGATAAAAGCAACACAGAGAAAATATTATCACAAAATAATGCATGAATTCGTAACGCACGGACGTAAACAAATATTTTTTTTCAAAAATTCACATAAATCTAAATATTGTCCTAGAGACTTCCAATTTCTTTCAAAATGAAGACAAATGATTGAATATTACTATACTGTAAGAGTATTAGCTTACAATTGCAGTTTTCGACCATATCTGACGAGTTAAAGTTGACCGAATGTCGAATTTGTTTATATATATATTTTTATATGCAATTATTTTGGAAATAAGAAAAGCTACAACCTTCAAATATTTTTAGTTTTTATTCTACATGAAATTGCGCACATTTTCATATATAAAACTCTATGAAATGCCTAATATGAAATGGAGCAAATATTCCGAGAATGGGACGTACGTATTTCGGAGATTTGTGGCGGAGAATCCGCGCTCGGAGGGAAGGAAAGATTTTTTTTTAAATTCACCATAAATCGAAATATTGTGCTAGAGACTACGAATTTGTTTCAAGATGAAGATAAATGACTGAATATTACTAGACTGTAAAAGTTTCAGCTTACAACTGCGTTTTTTGACCATTTCGGTAGAGTCAAAGTTGACCGAACGTGGTTTTTTTCTATTTTATCGTGATTTATATGCAAATATTTCAAAAATGAGAAAAGCTACAACCTTCAATTATTTTTTGTTGTATTCTACATGAAATTGCACACATTTTCATATATAAAACATTATGTAACGGCTAATTTAAAATGGTGCAAACATACCACAATCGCACGTATGATTTTTTCGGAAGAGTTACGCGCGGACGTAAAGAAAATGTTATTTTTTTCATAAATTCACCATAAATCAAATATTGTGCTAGAGACTTCCAATTTGTTGCAAAATGAAGGTAAATGCTTAAATATACTAGAATATAAGCGTTTTAGCTTACAATTGCGTTTTTCGACCATTTCGGTAGTCAAAATTGACCGAAGGTTGAAATTTTGGCAATTATCATTATTTATATGAAAATATCTCAAAACTGATAAAAGCTACAACCATGGGTTGTTTTAGTTGTATTGTGCATGAAATTGCGCACATTTTCATATATAAAACTTATATAATGGCTAATTTTAAAATGGTGCAAACATTACCACAATCGCATGTATGATTTTTTTCGGAAGAGTTACCGCACGGATGTAAGGAAAAAAGTTTTTTCATAAATTCTCCATAAATCGAAATATTGTGCTAGAGACTTCCAATTAGTTGCAAAATTAAGGTAAATGGTTGAATATTACTAGAATATAAGCGTTTTAGCTTACAATTGCGTTTTTTCGACCATTTCGGTAGTCAAAGTTGACCGAAGGTTGAAATTTTGGCAATTATCGTTATTTATATGAAAATATCTCAAAACTGATAAAAGCTACAATCATGAGTATTTTATTGTTGTATTCTACATAAAAATATGCACATTATCATATATAATACTTCATGTAACGGCTAATTTACAATGGTGCAAAAATTATGTCAAAGTGACGAAATAATTTCCGAGATGTGTCACAGATACTTTTTAGTGCGATAAGAAAGAAATTCGCGCTTGCGCGCCTGCGTAACGATTGTAAACAAAACAACACCTTGATCCGTGAGCCTCCAGACACCCCCCAAGGCGCGTGATTCAAAAGTTTTAGGCTGGTAGGCCTATAAGTATTTTTCCCCACGAATTTTAAAAAAAAACTTTTGTAAGTCGACGTAAAATACGTCCAGTCGGCACATGGGAGACAAAAAAAAATGTCGACGTAAAATACGTCCAGTCCGGGCGTAAGAGGGTTAATATCCCGCCTAAGGCTGGCCTGAAGGTTTGGATATTTTTTACGTGGCTAGGAACCAATGGGTCACCTAGCAACGGGACCTGCAGCTTATTGTGGGATCCGAACCGCACTATATAGATAAATTAATTTCTACCACCAGAAATAAGTTTCTCTAATTCCACGTTGGCCGAGCCGGGAGTTGGACCTCGGACCACCAGTTTGGCAGATGAGTGCACAAACCACTCGTCCAGAGAGGAACTCGTATAATGGATAAACCATGTAAGAGCTGTCTCTGGTTTCACCCTGCAAGGAGCCTGAGGATTCCATTTGCGATACTGGGAACCACCTGGAGGTTACACAAACTCTAGGTTCTACCCGTTCCTCCATGCCCCGAACGGAAGAATGGGTTCCAGTAATTAAGGAGGACCCAAGATAAGTGACTGATAAAGTTTATCGTAGCACAATCATCGCTACCAGGTTCGTGTGGGAGAGGCTCCACCGATAGTTAGAATTATATCTCAAGGTCTGGAGGTTGCCCAGTATCCCTTTTCGAACTAATAGTTTTAAGATTTTGGGTGTAGAGTGTCACCTCGGATGTAACAAGACTCCAAAGGTCTTTAACTCACATATACAGAATGACTCTTTGGCCGGACTGCCTGTATAGAAGAGGTTTCTGTCCATTAAAGGCATTCGGTCAGTAGACAATGATCTGGTGGAGAGGTTGTCAGAACAGAGGGAAGTCTCTCTGTAATTACATGTATGGTGATGTACATTGGACTGGTGACTGGGCATGTGAATATCACTTCACACTGAGTAATCCTCAGATGAATTAGGAGCAGTGAACTGGCTGGGGCACATAAGAACTCCGATCTGATAATTGAAATCGTACTCTGTATCAGAGTAGCTTGATGGATTACCACCAGGCATGTACATCAGTCCACGTTACAGGAAACTGACCTTGGATGGTGGTCTTCCTCTGACCTTGGTAGAGTGGGAGTACTCAATAACCAGTTTTTATACATTCAACTTCCCTGCCAGATATATACTTAGCTATAGACTCCGTCGTCCCCGACAGAATTTCAAATTCGCGGCACATGCTACCGGTAGGTCAGGTGATCTACCGCCCTGCCCTCGGGTGGCAGGACTAGGAACCATTCCCGTTTTCTAATCAGATTTCTTCTGTCGCCCGGACCATCAACATTGTTTTTTGGTTCCTCTTGACTGGATTTTCTTTTTTCATCGACAATTGATCTTATTGACCGACTTTTGGTGACGTATCTGGATTTTTGTTGGATTGGCATACGCTTTTGTGGACTGTTTTTGTGGACTTGCTTTGGAATTTTCTTAGAATGTCTGACGCCGGAATGGTGATGAGATATTGTGTGAATGTAGGCTGTAAGGTGAGGTTGCCGAAAGCTTCGGTAGATCCTCACACCATATGTAAGGGTTGCAGAGAGTATGAATGTTCTTTTACTAATACTTGTAAGGAATGTGAGAATTTGAGTGAGAGAGAGTGGAAGAATCTAACTACTTATTTGAAGAAGTTAGAGAGAAAGAGTGAGGAAAGCTTCCTCTTGAAGTTTGAGTGGTTCTAGATCTAATGAGCTAGTTCCTAGTTTGGGATCTTCTCCTCTTGTAAGAATTGCCACTTCTCCTTCCTTTTCAGCCTCTTCACCTATTGCAGATTCGGCAAAAGAACTTGCGGATCTAAAAGCACGCTTTCAAGATCATGGAAAAACACAAAATGGCTGCCCTCTGTAAGGTAAGGCTAGTGATTGTACAGTGGACAGTGATGTGAGTGTCCCCAGTGTAGTGGAGGGGGCATCTGGTCGGCTCCACAACGCTCCCAGGTCTAGACCTCTTCCAAGCTCCCATGCCCAGAGGAGAAGGAATGTCAAAAACTGTAAGGAGGTTCTGGAGATTCCCCACCGATCAGGAGTCCCTTCGGCAGGCTCTGTGACACCCCAGACTGCCAGGGATCGCTATTGCAAAAGTGTCCTGTGTGATGTTTCTCGTCGTCGGGATCTTTGTGCTCCTAGACGCGATTGGAGGGATTCTGATCGCTCGCGACCATTGAAGAGGAGTTGGAAGGCACCGACTCTTGACTCGAGCCCGGAACGATTCCCTGAGGAGTCTCCTTCGGATGTTAAGAGGGCAAAGAGAGCCCTATTGTCACCCGTAGTTGACGAAGAGTCCATAGACTCCTCCCCTCCTCCTTCTCCTCCTTCTCCTCCTCCTGAGGAGAAAGAGGAGGCTACTAAGAGAATCCTCCTCTCTATGCAAGAGCAGATATCGTCGTAGTAGGAGTGCTTTCTTTTCAAAGGAACCTCCTCGAAAGAAAGATACTTCCCTTCCCATCAAGAGGTCCTCTAGACGTATGGAGGTCCCTGCCGCCAGGAGCGAGGCTTCTATCAGGAGTGAGGCTCCTAACAAGAGCGAGGAGCCAACCAAACGTAAGGCTCCTGCTAGGAGTGAAGAGTCGTTCAGGCGTGCGACACCTTCCAGGAGTGAGGAGTCAATCAGACGGGAGTCATCTAAACGCGTGACTCCTAACAGGAGTTGAGGAGTCAACCAAGCGCACGACTCCAACCAGGTGTGAGGAGCCTAACAGGCGTGTGGCGCCAGCCAGGAGTGAGGAGTCACCCAGGAGTGAAGGAGTCACCCAGGAGTGAGGAGTCACCCAGGAGTGAGGAGTCAGGAGAGGATCCCACCCAGGAGTGAGGAGTCACCAGGAGTGAGGAGTCACCCAGGTGAGGGAGTCCCCAGGAGGTGAGAGTCACCCAGAGTGAGAGGATCACCCGAGGGAGGAAGTCACCCAGGAGTGAGGAGTCACCCAGGAGTGGAGGAGGTTCACCCAGGACACAGGAGTCAGGAGTCACCCAGGAGGTGAGGAGTCACCCAGGAGTCGAGGAGTCACCCAGGGAGTGGAGTCAGGCCACCAGGAGTCACAGGAGTCAGGAGTCACCCAGGAGTCTCAGGAGTACCCAGGAGTCAGGATTCCCAGGAAGTTCCACCCAGGGAAATTCAGGAGTCCGGAGGTCCCCCAAGGAGTCCGGAATCCCAGGGAAAAGGTCCCCCCCCCCCCAACCAGGAGTCCCCAGGAGTCAGGAATTTCCACCCAGAGTCCGGAAGTCAGGAGTCCCCAGGAGTTCAGGATTCAGGAGTCCACCCCAGGGTCAGGAGTCAGGAAATTCCCCCAGAGTTTCGGAAAGTCGGAGTCCCCCCCACCCCAGGAAAGTCAGAGTCCCCAGGATGTCACCCAGGAGTCGGAGTCGGAAATCTACCATGAGGCAAGATTCAACTAGACTCGTGTCCGAATTTGGTGGCTCTTCCCCAGACAGAAGCACCTCTCCTTCGGATCGTAGGAGGTCTTGGAAAGACTCTTCCTCCAAACGAGAACGTTCTCCCTCTTCCGATCGAGTTTTAGAAGAATGTTAGAAGACGAGCTCCCTACAAATGAGGGACTCTCTAACTATAAGACTTTAGCCTCCTTATTACTTCGAGTATGGAGACTCTCTTAGCCCAGCCGCTCCTCCTTCTCCTCGGTCGCTCTTTTCAAGTACTACGACAGTAAAGTCCTCTGCTTTCTTTAAGATGAAACCAGCAATTTCTGTTTATGAAGGAAGGGGCCCTCCAGTCTCTGGATTCATGGATGGGCACGAAAAAAGAGTTGGGCAAAACAGTGTTCTGCATGCCTCCTTCCAAACTCCTTGGAAGGAGAGGTATTTGGTACGGGACAGGAGAAACTATGGGTCTTTCTCTCCCTGCATCGGCAGACGCAGACTTCTCGAATCTGGTTGATGCCTCCAGACGACACTCTTTAGGGTCGGCCAGATCGACATGGAGCATTTCGGAATTGAACCACCTTCTTAAAGGATTATTCATCGTCTTAGAAGTGTTCAGTTTCCTGGACTGGTCTCTCGGAGTACTTGCTAAGAAGTCTCAGGACTCGGAGTTTCTTAATAACCCAGAAGTTCTCCATAGCGTCCTGGCATGCATGGACAAGGCGGTACAAGACGGTTCGGGAGAGGTTTCTTCCCTATTTGGAGCTGGTTTGCTGAAGAAGAGATCGGTGTATGGATCCCTTTTGTCAAAGGCTGTTTCTCCTAGTCAGAGAACTGCGTTATTGTTCGCCCCTCTGTCGGATCATCTGTTTCCTTCTCAGTTGGTGAAAGATATATCTCGCTCACTAACTGAGAAGGCGACACAAGACCTCCTTGTGCAGACTACGAAGAAGAGTCGCCCTGTAGTTTCAACGATTAAGAAGGACTTGTCCTCCTCAGCAGCCCTTTCGTGGAGGTGCAACGGCTCGTCCCCCCTCCATAAAGAGCTCTGATAAGAGAGGAAGGTCTTCCTTCAGGCCCTTCAAGAAAGGAAAATGACTTGCATATCCTCCAAACACCAGTAGGCGCCAGACTCCTGAACTTCGCAGGAGCCTGGGCGCAGAGAGGAGCCGACTCTTGGTCGGTTTCGGTTCTAAAGAAGGGATACATCATCCCCTTCGAAGACAGTCCTCCCCTAACCTCTACTCCTCGGGAATTGTCAGCAAGATACAGAGACCCTGTAATGAAAGATAGCTCCTTCAAATTGTGGATCAAATGTGGGAAAAGGAGGCCATCAAACTAGTACAGGATCCACTCTCCCCGGGATTTTTTACAATCGCCTTTTCCTAGTACCAAAGGCTTCTGGGGGTGGAGACCAGTACTGGACGTAAGCTCGCTGAACCGATTTGTACAAAAGCAAAGAAGAAGTTCCGAAATGGAAACGTCCTCCTCGGTGATGTCAGCCCTACGTCCAGGAGATTGGATGGTCTCGCTGTACATACAAGATGCATATTTCCACGTTCCCATTCACCACTCGTCAAAGAAATATCTTTGGTTTATGATAGGGGGCAAGATTTTTCAATTCAGGGCTCTGTGTTTCGGCCTGTCTACAGCTCCTCAGGTCTTCACCAACCTGATGGCGAATGTAGCGAAATGGCTTCATCTAGAGGGAATCAACATCTCCCTCTACTTAGACGACTGGCTGATCAGGGCCAAGTCGGAGAGCCAGTGTTTGGAGGACCTGATGATAACACGAAATATGATACAGGTCTTCTGGGATTGACTCGTAAACCTCAAGAAGTCGCAACTGATCCCCAGCCAGAACCTGGTCTATCTGGGGATTCAGATGGATTCTCGGGGTTTTCGGGTATTTCCTTCGCAAGAGAGAATCACTTGAGGCTTGTCAAGAATCTCGAACTTCTTAGAGAACACAGTTCAGCGAGGGGAATATTTGAGCCTGTTAGGGACTCTGTCCTAGCTAGAAAAGTTCTTCACTCTAGGGAGGCTTCACCTTCGCCCTCTTCAGTTTTTCCTGAAAAAGGTATGGAGTTGGAAGACGGGGCAACTCTCAGACTCTTTTCCGATTCCACAGGAGGTGAAGAATCACTTAAAGTGGTGGATCATTCCTCTAAAGAAGAACGAAGGCGTGTCACTTGCCCTGCAGAACCCCAACCAAGTGTTATTTTCCGACGCTTCGGAGTCGGGATGGGGAGCGACGCTAGGAGCAAGGGAGGTGTCGGGCACCTGGACAAAGGAACAGGTGTCTTGGCATATCAATTGCAAGGAACTAGTGGCCATACACCTGGCCTTAAGATTCTTCGAGGAGGTAGTCAGAGGCGGGGGTGGTTCAGATAAACTCGGACAACACCATGGCTCTGGCTTACATCTGCAAACAAGGAGGGACTCATTCATTCTCCCTCTATCAGCTAACAAGAGATCTGTTAACGTGGACTGAGGAAAGAGTATAACTCTCCTCACAGATTTGTACAAGGGATACGAAATGTGAGAGCAGACAGCTAAGCAGGAGGAATCAGGTCCTTCCCACAGAGTGGACTCTACACGCAGAAGTGTGTCGAAGTCTGTGATCCCTGTGGGGGAGGCCTCACATAGACCTATTTGCTACGTTCCTCTCCAAAAGGGTAGAGATCTTTTGTTCATTAGTAGAAGATCCAAGAGCCTTTGCAATCGACGCGTTTCTCCTAGATTGGTCGGGCCTAGACGCCTACGCCTTTCCCCCATTCAAGATCCTGGGGGAAGTACTCAGGAAATTCGTGGCTTCAAAGGGGATGAAGTTGACCCTCATAGCCCCATTTTGGCCAGCCCAAGAATGGTTCACGGAGGTACTGGAGTGGATAGTGGACTTCCCCAGGTCTCTGCCAAGCAGAACAGATCTACTCGACAGCCCCACTTCGAGAGGTTTCATCACAACCTCCCCGGTCTCACTCTGACTGCCTTTCGAC
Organism: Macrobrachium nipponense; assembly: GCF_015104395.2. Classification (NCBI taxonomy): domain Eukaryota; kingdom Metazoa; phylum Arthropoda; class Malacostraca; order Decapoda; family Palaemonidae; genus Macrobrachium; species Macrobrachium nipponense. The sequence continues at coordinate 108,836,786 of NC_087203.1, read as the reverse complement.
TATCGAAAGACTCGTCAGAGCGAGGGGATTTTCTCGCAAAGCTGCAAGCGCTATCGCTAGAGCCCGCAGATCTTCAACGAGACGAGTATACCAATCGAAGTGGGAAGTCTTTAGGAGATGGTGTAGGACGAAGAAGCTGTCCTCCAGTACCTCTGTAACCAACATTGCTGATTTCCTCCTTTTTCTTAGAGAGGAATCGCATCTTTCTGTGTCTACCATCAAGGGATACAGGAGTATGCTGTCTTCAGTATTCAGGAATCGAGGGCTGGAGATTGCAGAGAATAAGGATCTCCACGATTTGATTCGGTCTTTCGAGACTTCGAAATCAAGGACTCCGAGAACACCTAGCTGGAATCTGGACGTGGTCCTGAAATTCCTTGCCTCGGACAAATTCGAACCTCTACATCTTGCCTCCTTCCGGGACATTACTAGGAAATGTTTATTCCTATTGTCTCTCGCGACGGCCAAGAGGACGAGCGAATTGCACGCTCTGGACTCTAAAGTGGGGTTTAAAGGAGATGCGGCTATCTGTTCGTTCCAGACATTATTTCTGGCGAAAAATGAGAACCCATCAAAACCTTGGCCCAGGAGCTTTGAGGTAAAAGGCCTATCTAACCTGGTAGGTAGAGAGATAGAGAGGTCTCTGCCCGGTTAGAGCTCTTAAATATTATTCGGAGAAAAAGAAGCAGATGGGAGGCTGTCAACAAGGTCTTTGGTGTGCTGTGAAGAACCCCAAAGACTCATGTCTAAAAACGCCTTTGCCTTCTTTGTGAGAAGCGTAATTACTGATGCGCACAAGAACTGCCCGGATGAATCCTTTGACTTCTAGGGTTAAAACTCATGAGTAAGGGCGGTAGCACTTCGCTAGCGTTTCAAAAGAATATGTCTCTAAGGAATATCATAGAAACTACATATTGGAGATGCAATTCAGTTTTTGCATCTCATTACCTGAAGGATGTGAGAGTGACCTATGAGAAATGCTTCTCTCTCGGTCCATTTGTATCAGCAGATACAGTACTGGGACTTGGAGCAAAGACTGATCCTTAAAATATTTTATCTTAAATGTACATAAACCCTCTTGTCAGATATGTGCTTGGTTTCCTATTAGCAAGCGTGCTGATGTCGCACGGGCGGCTGGTGCTTTGCTGGTAGGGGACCAGGGGTATATACGGCTAGTAGGGGGGTACAAATTTTTTTTGTTTGTTTTGTTTTGTTTATAAAGTGTATGTGATTTTATGTTTCGAGTTATTGGTTGTTTGTAGGGAGTTTGGGGATAACTCCTTGCAATCTTTAGAACTAACATGGATGTTAGGATCAGGTGATCGGGATCGGTGTTTTGCTCCTTGAACAAGGTGTATTGTCATGTTAGTGGAATAGCACCCAATGACAAAGGCCTTTAGGCTCTGCAGAGTAAGTGGATAAGACCCCATTGGCAGACCCACCCACAAGAATTCTTAGCCATAGATCAATATCTCGCTGAGGCTCTTGAGGCGAAGCAGACTCCTGGGCAGTAGCCACGAAGTCTTCCGCCTAATCAGGTAGGAACCAAGGTTTATTAATACCTACAACATATGTTGTTTACCTGTCTATTTCAGTAGTTAGCTGTCTCTTACCCACCACCAATGGGTGCTAATCAGCTAAGTATATATCTGGCAGGGAAGTTTGAATGTAATAAAAATGATATTGTCATGATACAATAAAGTTTTATACATACTTACCTGACAGATATATACGATTAATGGCCACCCAGCCTCCCCGCAGGAAACAGGTGGAAGAGAAGAAATCTGATTAGAAAACGGGAATGGTTCCTAGTCCTGCCACCCAGGGCAGGGCAGTAGATCACCTGACCTACCGGTAGCGTGTGCCGCGAAATTTGAAATTCTGTCGGGGACGATGGAGTCTATAGCTAAGTATATATCTGTCAGGTAAGTATGTATAAAACTTTATTGTATCATGACAATATCATGTTTTTGCCGTAGACTCAAAAGTAGTTAGGAACATCAGTTTCAATTTGCCCCAGAATCCAGATATGAGTCATGCAGCACAGGTCATGATGACAGATACATTTCTTAGTCATGCTCAGTACGGTGTGAGTATGCGTCAGAGACCTTCAGGAGGGCCGGCTTTGACTTGTCAAAGTACTCTGTGGTTATAGAAAGAACTACGTCGCCTAGAACAAAAAGGTTGTAGACGTAAAGGAAACAGGCCAAAACAGGCGATCGGTCAAGCCTTCTCCTTGTTCAAGTTGTACCAATGAGGTTATACAGAAGAGAAGGTCATCAGAGGAATACAGGCCTTCTGGCAATTTAGAACATATCTGTTAAAATGATCGTGACGGTTGGTCCTGTGACTGTATCGAAGCTCAAATTGAGCAGTGTTAAGAAGGTGTATGTCTGTTCATGGAAATTTTAGAGTGGGTTCATTGTTATGAAAAACCACTTCCAATTCCTATACGTATATAAATAAGGTCCCCAGAGGTCCTTGGACACAATTTCCTAGGGTCCTTTGGTGGCTGCTCAACAAATGGTGTAACTCATCCAGTACCCCTGGCCGGTCAGTTGGTATTTGTCTAAGATGATGGTATGAATGTGAAATGGAGGAGTAAACTAGCCTCTTTCCTTTTCAAATTTCTGTCTCCTTTACTTCGGGCAGTAAGAAGAGAGTACCATCATAAGCTGGAACGGAGCAAGGTACAGGTGAGTGAAGTAGCCATACTGTTAGGGTTTGTATCAGTAGCAGGACATTCCTCTCTTTAACAAGGGGGAGAGGAATGATAACAAACCAACATGAGTGGATGAATTGGTTTGTTAGAAGAACAGATGTTATCTTCCTCGGACGCAATGAACTATGACAATTTGTAGAACCCAGAAGTCTGACTGATATTCATAAACGTCTTAGATTCTGAAATACTGGTCAGTTGTTTCGTGGAATTCAGGTATTCAGAAAACTGATCAAAGGTGGGCAAACTCCCAGTTGGTTAATAGTACTTACCTCCCACCAAGAGTAGTCTATCCTAATGTTAAGACCAAAGGTTTGTTTCGTATATGAACAAATGACAAATTTTTAACCAATTTGTATTTTGCATAACTTACAAACCTGAGGTCTTAACATACAAAGGCCCACCTCTAACCACCCCTCTATCAACTAACCTGGATTGGAAGAATAACTAACGGGGTCACGAGTTAAAGTGGGGTATGTGGATGGCTCCACATGTCTCGTGACCAAGCACAGATGCCAATAGTCCCTTGCGTACACAATTATTTTAAACTTTACCGGTTTCCAGCTGGCGCTGAGTATTTATCCTAATGTTAAGACCTCAGGTTTGTAAGTTAGTGAAAATTATCAATTTGGTTAAAAATTAAAAATTTGTCATTTTTATTGCATTTTTCATCAAATAAACCTCCAAATATTGATTATTTTGCATTTTTGGAGTCATATTTCTGTCAGATTGGCATTGTAAGCGGTGCAACCCTGGAACATGCGTTGTAAACCTGGAAATAATTTCTGAGGAATATAATTGAAAAGCGTTGTAAGCTGAACCCATCGTAAGCCGGGGACTGCTTAGTTCATTTTGATAACATAGCTATTTTATTTCATTTTTGCAGTGATGTCAGATTTTACTTAATCCATGCTTCTGTAGTAAGATAATTTTGAAGAAAGGTTCTTATGTGTTTCATCACAAACCAAATACACTGTATTTTACAGCAGCCTTGTGAGCAACCATGCAAACTTTAAAGGTAGTCAAGAGGAAGATGTCCTTTAGTTTTGGTTTGGTGGCCATGCTGTTTACTACTATATTTTCCTTTGGTGCATTTTGATACAGTGCTCAGAGTTTTAAGGCCTTCCAGAAGGTTTTTGACATAACATAGTCAAGTTAAAACTTTACATAAGTTTTCAACATATATGTAAGGGGTTTTGGAATATAGCCCGTATTTAAAGGAGTCGGTTTAATGGAAGTATTGTATGTGGTGAGAGTTCAGTGATGACTTTAAATCACTACTATGTCCCAACTTGTGGTCCTCATGTCTTCATAGAATATTTTTTTGTGTGTCCCTTATTTTTCCCCATAGTACTATAATTTTTGAAAAATGGTATATATAAATATATTAATTTATCCTCCGGCTTTACTCTTCTGCTTTCCTAATTTTCTTTGCTTTGCTTTGCTTTCTTGTATCCTTTATTGTTGATATGTTACTAACCTTAAATATCTAACAATATTTGGAGTAGAGCTTTTGTATTGCTTCATTAGACGAAGCACTGTATATTTTCCGTAATTGAAGCTTTATGTATAGGCAGTCCCCGGGTTACGACGGGGGTTCCGTTCTTGAGATGCGTTGTAACCCAAAAATCGTTGCAAGCCGGAACATCATAAAAAATCCTAAGAAAACCTTACTTTTAATGCTTTGGGTGCATTCAAAACTGTGTAAACTGCCTTCTTATTGCATTTTTCATCCAAAAAACCTTCAAATATTGATTATTTTGCATTTTTGGTGTCATATTTCTTCTGCCAAATCAGCATTGTAGGCGTCGTAAGCCTGGAACATGTGTCGTAACCCTGGAAATAATTTCTGATGAATATAATTGAAGAGCGCCTTGACCTCGGAACGTCGTAAGCCAAACCTGTTGTAACCCGGGGGCTGCTTTATTTGATGGATATAATTATGTACTACATATGTATGTGTTGAAGTGTTTGTACAAGTTCCTAACCAAAAAACCTTTTAAGTAACTTTGCTTGAATTTTTGTTCCAGCTAAACAGGATGGTTATTCTGGGGTGGCCTTGTTCTCAAAAGTGGAACCTATCAATGTGACTTATGGAATTGGTGATGAAACCCATGATGATGAAGGCCGTTGCATAATTGCCGAATATGAGAAATTTTTCTTGGTCACTACTTGTAAGTGTAACACTTTCATCTATTTGATGTTTAGTTTTTACAAATGTTGACTATTTTTTAGACATTTATATATTAGAGCACACTTACTTTTAACATATTTTTAAGATTTGTTTTGTAGTTTCCATCAAGTTTATAGTATTGTACATGATTTTGTTGTGCACATTGGTTTGAGACTCACGATGGACATATCTTCATATACTGTAAAATTTATTGATCATATTAATGTATCTAATAAAAGGGTTTCATGATGGGCTTTAAGTATTAGAAAGCTGTTTACTTTGTTGTTTGAACCTTCTTGTGTTAAAAAAATGAAGTAAATATGATATTGTTATGATACAATAAAGTTTTATACATACTTACCTGGCAGATATATACTTAGCTATTTGTCTCCGTCGTCCGACAGAAATTCGAATTTCGCGCACACGCTACCGGTAGGTCAGGTGATCTACTTACCTGCCGCTGGGTGACAGGACTAGGAACCATTCCCATGTTCTATCATATTTTTTCTATACCGCCTGTCTCCTGAGGGGAGGTATGGTGGGTATAAATCGTATATATCTGCCAGGTAAGTATGTATAAAACTTTATTGTATCATAACAATATCATTTTTTACATTCAACTTAACTGTCAGATATATACTTAGCTGATTCACACCATTGGAGGTGGGACAGAGACAGCTAAATATAGATTCAAACAGGAATCACAACAATCGTTGTAGGTAATAAATAAATAAAACCTTGGTTCCTACCTGTTTAGACTGAAGACTTCATGAATACAATCCAGGAGTCTGGTCAGTCTCAAGAGCCTCAGCGAGATATTGATCTATGGCTAAGAGTTCTTGTGGGTCTACCAAAGGGGTCTTATCCGCTTACTCGGCAGATCCTGGAAGGACTATGTCAATGGGTGCTTATCCACTTACTTGACAAGAACCTTATACAAGGAGCACAACACCGATCCCGATCACCTTAACCTAACCATGTTAGTTCTAAGATTGCAAGAAGTTATCCCCTAACTCCTTGCAAACAACCACAAACTCGAATCACAAACATTCGTACACTTAAAAGTACAAAAATAAAAATAGAATTAAAAATAAAAATAAAATTTTTTTGTACAATCTAGCCAGTAAGACGTCTCTTGATTCCCTACTGACCCAAGCAAGGACGCCCGTGCGCCAACAAGCATTCTAGTCAGCAGAAAAACAACAACCCGTCTCACAAGGTAGATCTATGTACCATCAAAAATTAAAATATCAAATACAAAATATTCTAAGGATCGTTATGTGTTCCCAGCCCCAGCACTGTATCAGCTGATACAAAAGGACCCAGAGAGAAACACTTTTCATGTGTCACTTTAACGTCCTTAAGGTAGTGCGATGCGAAAACTGAATCACACCTCCAGTAAGTCGCATCCACAATGTCTTTTAAAGACATGTTCTTCTGAAAAGCTAATGAAGTGGCCACAGCTCTAACCTCATGAGACTTCACTCGAGAGTCCTCAGTGCAGTTACTATGAGCATCAGTAATAATGCTCCTAACAAAAAATGCTAATGCATTTTTTGACATGGGTCTACTAGGATCACGAACTGCACACCACAGGCTTTGTTTACATCCCCTGAGTTAGTTCGTTCTTCTTTAGATAAAACTTCAGGGCTCTAACCGGACATAATGATCTTGCCAATTCCTCTCCTGCGAGATTTGAAAGTCCTTTAACTTCAAAACTCTTTGGCCAGGGTTTTGAAGGGTTCTCGTTCTTGGCCAGAAACAGAGTCTGGAAAGAACAAATTGCCGCATCACTCTTAAATCCTACTCGAGAATCTAGAGCGTGTATTTCACTAATTCTTTTCGCAGTCGCTAAGGACAACAAGAAAATACATTTTCTCGTTAGATCTCTAAACGACGCGTTGTGAGGAGGCTCAAATCTATTTGATGACAGAAATTTAAGAACCACATCCAAGTTCCAGTTCGGAGTACGAGGAGAAATGGTTTTTGAGGTTTCAAAAGATCTAATAAGGTCGTGGAGATCTTTATCTTCTGCTATCTTCAAACCTCTTGTTTCGAAAAACAGCAGAGAGCATACTCGATAACCTTTATGGTTGAAACTGATAATTTAAATTCCTCTCTAAGGAAAATCAAGAAATCAGCAATGTTGGTCACAGAGGTATCGGAGGAGGACAGTTTATTCTTCTTTCACCATCTTCTGAAAACATCCCATTTGGATTGGTAGACCCGAATAGTTGAGGATCTTCGGGCCCTAGCAATTGCTTTTGAAGCTTTGCTTGAAAAGCCTCTCGCTCTGACAAGTCTTTCGATAGTCGAAAGGCAGTCAGAGCGAGAGCGGGGAGGTTTTGTGGTACCTCTCGAAATGGGGTTGTTTGAGAAGATCTCTCCTGTGTGGAAGAGATCTTGGTAAGTCCACCGTCCATTCCTGTACCTCTGTGAACCAATCTTGAGATGGCCAAAAGGGGGCGACGAGTGTTAGTCTCATCCCTTTTGACGCCACAAACTTTTTTAAAACCACTCCTAACATTTTGAAGGGGGGAAAGGCGTAGGCATCTAGGCCTGCCCAGTCCAGCAGCATGGCATCCACCGCTATAGCTCTCGGGTCTTCCACTAAGGAGCAAAAGTTCTCTATCCTTCTGGATAGGAAGGTGGCAAATAGGTCTATTTTGAGGACTGCCCCACAGGGACCACAGAGCTTGACACACCTGAATGTGAAGGGTCCACTCTGTGGGGAGAACTTGGTTTAACCAAACCTGCTTAGCCTGTCTGCTCTGACATTTTTCTCTCCTTACACGAATCTTGTGAGAGAGTCACATTCTTGTCTTTTGTCCAATATAACAGCTCTATTGTTATCTGGAACAGAGAAAAAGAGTGAGTCCCCCCTTGTTTCCTGATATAGGCCCGCGCTGTGGTGTTGTCCGCATTGACCTGTACCACTTGACCTAATACTTCTGTCTCGAAGGCTTTTAGGGCTAGGAGAACAGCATAAAGTTCTTCGGAGTTTATATGCCAGTCTTGTTGATCCTTCCTCCATTGGCCTGATACTTCTTTTGTCCCTAGAGTCGCTCCCCATCCCTTCTCTGAAGCGTCTGAGAACAGATTAGGTTTGGGTTCCGAACCTCTAGAGACAAGCCCTCGTTCTTTTCCAAGGGTATTAGCACCACTTTAGATGATTCTTCACTTCCAGAGGAATTCCGAAAGTGTCCGAAAGTTGCCCGTTCTCCAACTCCAAATTCTTCTTAAGAAGAACTGAAGAGGGCGTAGGTGGAGGTCTTCCTAGAGAAATGAAAAAAACTGTTCTAGTGAGGAAAGGGTTCCCAGAAGGCTTAACTATTCCCTCACTGAACTCCGTTCTTTCTCTAGAAGCTCGAGACTTTCTGTAAGCCCCGAGCAATTCTTTCCTGGGAAGGAAAAGCCCGAAAACCCCGAGAATCCATCCGAATCCCCAAATAAACTAAGTTTCTGCTGGGGATCATCTGAGATTTCTCGAGGTTCACGAGTAATCCTAATGTCCTTGTCAGGTTCAAAGTAGTCTGTAGGTCCTCCAAACATAGTTTCTCCGACTTGGCCCTGATTAGCCAATTGTCGAGATACATCGAGATGTTGATCCCTTCTAAATGAAGCCATTTGGCCACGTTCCTCATCAGATACGTAAATACCTGAGGAGCGGTTGATAGGCCGAAGCACAAGGCCCTGAACTGGAAGATTTGTCCTTGTACTACAATCTGAGTATTTTCTTGACGATGGGTGAATCGGAACATGAAAGTAAGCATCCTGAAGGTCCAGGGAGACCATCCAATCTCCCTGACGTAGGGCTGACAGAACCGAAGCTGAAGTCTCCATGGAGAACTTCTTTTTCTCCATGTACCGGTTCAGGATGCTTACATCCAGAATGGGTCTCCATCCCCCCGAAGCCTTTGGAACTAAGAAAAGGCGGTTGTAAAACCCCAAACCCCGGGGAGAATGGATCTGCACTAACTCTTGCATTCTTGTCCTCAATCGACACCACCGCTGCAGGAGTCTCTCTCTCAGTCCAGGGTCCCTGTAACTCGTCGACAAAATCCTTCGGCAGGATGTTGCTAAAGAGGTCTGTCTACGAAGGGAATGATGTAACCCTTCTGTAGGACAGAGTCCAGGGATCTACTTCTCTTAAGGACCAGGCCTCCACAAAGTTTTGAAGTCTGTCCCCTACCTGTGCTTGGAGGACATGGCTGCTACTTGCTCTTTTCAAAAGAGCGGAAGGAAGACCTCCCTCACTTGTCGAAGGGCTTTCTCTTCGTAGTTGGTCGAGTCGAGGGCGCTCCACGAAAGGGCACCACTGGAGTACGAGACACCTTATTCTGAACAGGAATTGCAGGTCTAATCTTCTTCGTGGGTTGCACTAGAAGATCCTGCGTTGCCTTTTCCGAAAGGGATCTCGAAATATCCTTTACTAAAGGCGAAGGAAACAGATGTTCTGAAAGAGGTGCGAAAAGTAGGGCGGACCTCTGAGAAGGAGAAACTCCTTTTGTCAGAAAGGAACTGTAAAGAGATCTTTTCTTTACTACTCCCGATCCGAACAGGGCAGCTAACTCACCAGAACCATCTTGCACAGCCTTATCCATACACGATAGGACACTGTGCAAGGTTTCCGGATCAAGAAAATCTGGCTCACTCGTCTTTTTAGCCAGCACCCCAAGGGACCAATCCAAGAAGTTAAACACTTCTAATACGTGGAATATTCCCTTAAGTTGCTTATCTAATTCAGACATACTCCAAGACGCCTTTGCAGAATTAAGAGATTGTCTTCTCACTGACTCTACTAGGCTAGAGAAATCTGAATCTGCAGACGAGGGGAGCATCAAGCCCATAGCTTCTTCCGTTTTATACCATATACCTCTCCTCCCTGTGAGCTTGGAGGGAGGAGAGCAATAAACAGTTCTAAGAGTTTCCTTCTTCGACAAAAGCCAGGAATCCAAAGACTGGAGGGCTTTTCTCATTGAAATCGCAGGCTTCATCTTTAAGAAAGCCGAAGATTTCGGGGTTTTCGTGCTCGAAAACAGCGATCTCAGTGAAGGAGGAGCAGCAGGACTAAGAGAGTCCCCAAATTCCTTGAGAAGTAACGAGGCTAATACTTTGTAATTAGAAAGTCCCTCGTTGGTAGAAACTTCTTCAGAAACCTCTTCAAGGCCAAGGTTAGACGGGGATCGCTCTTTCCTGATCGATTCTCTATCAAGAGAAGTAGGTTCTTTAGGAGAAATGCTTCTAGTAGGGGAAGGACTAAGTACGTCAACGTCCTTACAACTAGTAGACGCTTCGCGCCTGACTGGATCACGCCTAGTCGGCGCCTCGCGCTTGGTAGGCTGCTCGCGCCTGGCTGGCGCCTCATTCCTTGGAGGCGTCACGCGTCTGGCTGACGTCTCGCGCCTGTCAGGATCCTCGCGCCTGGATGGCGCCTCGTGCAAAACTGCCGTCACGCGCCTCGCTAATGTCTTGCGCTTAGCAGTATCCTCGCGCCTGCCTGGCGCCTCGCTCCTGGGAGGCGTCACGTGTCTGGCTGGCGTCTCGCGCCTGACAGGATCCTCGTGCCTGCTTGGCGCCTCGCGCCAAACTGGCGTCACGCGTCTGGCTGATGTCTCGCGCTTGGAAGGCTCGACGCGCCTGACTGGCGACTCGCGCCTTTTAAACTCTTCGCTCCTGGCTAGCGCTTCGCGTCAGGCTGGAGCTTCACGCTTGGCTGGCGCTTCGCGCTTAGAAAGCTCGACGCTCTTGTCTGGCGTCTCGCGCCTATAAGGCTCTTCGCGTTTGGTTGGCGCCTCGCGCCTGGCTGACGCTTCACGCCTGGCTGACGCTTCACGCCTGGCTGGCGTCTCACGTCTTACTGGAGATTCGCGCCTGGCTGGCGCCTTGCACCTGACAGGAGAACGGATCTTGCTCGGTCTATGCAAGGCTGACGAATCTGATTCCAAGTCCGAAGATGACAAATCTTGATGGCGAGTCTGACCCCTCGACAGCCTAGGGACCCTTCCTTTATAGGGAAGGAAATCGTTCTTTCCTTCTAGGAGGGTCTCTTGACAGAACTCCCACTGAGAAGTGATGGAATCCTGCATGGTACGAAGGATTCCATTCGTTTCTACATTCTTGTCCACCATAGGACTAGAAGATCGGTCTTTTACCGATTCCCACAAGTCTGTGGGGGAAGGAAGCACATTCTTTGCCTTCTTAATTACCGTAGGATCCTCCTCTTGAAAACGTTCAGGACTCGATGTAATCCTGTGTTCATCTCAACTTCTTTTCAGGGGCGAGAAAGATCCGCCGATCTCCAACCTCTTTAGGAGAAGAATTCTCCGAAGAGGAGAAAACACTCTCGAGGAACGCTTTTTCTGTAGCGTTCTCTGGCATTCTGTGGCGAAACAGAAACAGCCGAAGGGACGTCTGACTGTTGGGGATCCTCCACAACCTCCTTACGGCTTTTGACATTCCTTCTCCTCTGGGCTTGGGAGCTTGAAAGAGGTCTAGGCCTGGGAGCGTTGTGGAGACAATCAGACGCCCCCTCCACAGCACTGGGGACACTTATATCACTATCCACAGCACTTAAGTCACACTGCTTACCTTCAATGGCCGCCATTTTGGTTTCCATTTTCCGAAGGGCGGCTTTTAGATTAGCAATCTCTGATGCCGAATCTGTTGGTTCTAATAAAGGAGCAGATACTACGTTAGATGGGGCAGTAAAAGGAGAAGAGGGCATAACATTACTGATAACCCCGCTAGATACAGAACTAGGCAAAGGTTTGGAAGAAGACCTCCTCACCCTGTCTCTTTCCAACTTCTTCAATTTAAGTTAGAGATTTCCATTCTTCCGCACTCAAATCCTTGCATTCATTACAAACATTATCAAAAGAACATTCATTACATCCTGCATTTCTTACAAATAGTATGAGGATCACCGATGCCTTTGGCATCCTAACTTTACACCCCACATTCACACACATTCTCACCACACTTCCAGAATCAGACATCATGTTGAACAATCCAAATCAAATCGAATAAACGGTCCACAATCGCGTATGCCAGTACAATCAATGCAAATAAGTCACCGAGAAGTCCAAATGAAGATCAATTGCGTTGCAAAATACGAATCCAGCCGGAGATACCCACAACGATGTTGCCAGTATGGCCGACAGAAAAAATATGATAGAACATGGGAATGGTTCCTAGTCCTGCCACCCAGCGGCAGGTAAGTAGATCACCTGACCTACCAGTAGCGTGTGCGCGAAATTCGAATTTCTGTCGGACGACGGAGTCAAATAGCTAAGTACATATCTGACAGGTAAGTTGAATGTATAAAAATATATATTATTTATGTAGTGTGTGGTGGTTAGGTTTGAGGTGGAGATTTTCCTTAAAGAAAATAATACTGCCCTCCCTGTGGAATATTTTCATTGTAGGGAAAGACCTCCACTTGCTACTAATTGGATTTAATATGATTAGGCTTAGCTTGTGCAGCCTTGTGTGCTTTGTCATATGCTGTGTATATGGCACTAAAGAATTTTACTTTTTTTCTTTTTTGGCTAATATAATCTTTACTTATATGACTTTGTGTTTTTATTATAAAATATTTCTCTCTCTCTCTCTCTCTCTCTCTCTCTCTCTCTCTCTCTCTCTCTCTCTCTCTCTCTCTCTCTCTCTCTCTCTCCACTAGAAAAATGTTGCCAAATGCAGAGTGAGTTACATGATTATACAAGATCATAAGACAAAACAAACATACCTACCATTTAAAAATTTTCTGCAGTATAATCCTTGAAAACAAATCCAAACTAAGCAAAAATTCTCTAGGTTTCGTAAAGAAAATTAGTTGTTATAGTATAAGTCCTCGGAGGGTGATTAGAAATAGCCCTTGGGTAAAGAAACTTTCGATCAGATGAACAATCAAATGTTTTCCTGTCCCGATTGTTTTGACATGTTTCTTCAAAAGTTTATTATGGATCTTCTATTAATTCATAGAAAAACCTTCGAGAGGAAAATGAATGCTACTAGTTCAGATATTTATCAGAGGATTTCAAGTAGAATTTGAGTACCATACAGTACTGGATGTATTTTATATTGCTGACCACATTGTTCTTACTTTGTTTCTTCTGTATATTTTACTTGTTTAGAGAGCATTTGCATCAGCTGAGCAAGCTGATAGTGATATGTACCATATTCTTATTAGTGAACCACATCACTAATACAGTACACAGCAATTTGTTCAACACGGGTGAGAATATGATGACTTCACACACTACAGAATATTAGCCTCTTCACCAGATTTGATTTTAGTTGTCACACATTACATCTAGTGTGCTTTCATCATGCTATGAAAATATGAACATTAACTTCATTATCACCAGTAACGACATGCTTATTCACTGTAATAGTATGTACAAAGCAGTCAGTATGATAATTTAAATAGTGACAAAAAACCTTTACATTACAGCAGTCTGCACTATACAATACCACATCAAGAAAAGACTGATTTAAAACTTATCTTCCGCAGTAATGTTGGACTTGAGATGGCTAGCTTTTGTATAGCCGCAGTGCCATGCTAAATTAGGGACAGGAATACAATACTTATTTTTCTAAGTTGTGGAGCATGCTACTTTGAATTTTTGCAGTGGAAAATTGCAGATCATGAAGTCACTTTATATTTAGTGTTCATGTTAGCCAAGATGTTGGAAATGCTGGGTGGCTGTGGTTTTTTGACACAGTGATGTCCTTTACCATTTTATTGAAACATTTCAGTTGGGCCTGTGTTTGTGGGTAGGGATAGACAGGATTTTAAGCCTCCCTTCTAAAGAGTGACTGCACAAAATGAAGTTGCGTTATATGAAAATTGTAAAATTTTAAATAATTTTGTTTCATAGATATCAGTATCTCATTTTACTAAGAATGCCCTCAAACAACCCTTCCAATATAAACTATTTGGTAGCTCCTGTTCATCAAGGCTTAAAAATGATAATTTGAAGACATTGCAAATTGTAGCTTTTAACTAGTGATGGTAAATTGGGGCTTTTAGCTAGTGATGGCACACCCAACAGGGAGAATAAGTACATAGTACTTCTCCATTTCATATTTACTTGAACAATCCCTCAGCTAACAATTGTTTAATAACTAATATGTTTTAAGCCAGTAAGAGTGTATTTGTAGAATCTAAAACCTATACGTAGATGTTTATATGCTATTTTTTTATAGATGTTCCAAATGCTGGAAGAAAATTGGTAACTCTGGACAAACGATTGGATTGGGATCCAAAGTTTCGTCAGTGTTTGAAGGACCTTGATGCAAAAAAGCCTGTCATTATGTGTGGCGATCTTAATGTTTCACACAAGGAAATTGGTACGTAGTTATGAGAATTTTATTTCATATTTAGAAGTATGCAATTAGTTTTATATCTGGATTGTTGTTACCTTCTTTAGTTATTAATTTGTTCACTGATAATAAAATTGGTCATCAATCCATCCTTAGGCATAACCAATAGTTGGAGTATCATATTTATATCTGTATCATATCATTTGAAAATTTCAGAGAAAACTGTACATAATAATTTGTTGCGGTTTGTTTGACGTATTTCCCTGTTGTGAACTTTATTTTAATATCCTACTTGCTGGCTGTTATCTTTTTGAATTTGTCGTAATCTGAATTGATTTTTATTAGAATTTTGTTAGTGCTTTATGCATTGTGGCCTATGATTCTTTTTTTTTTTTTTTATTGTAAATGGCAGATAACAATGTGGCCTCGTTATTAGAAAGGATACTATTGCACTTTGTTTACCTGATGTTGAAAAATCCTACTGATAAAGTTTGTCTTTTAAGTTTCTTTGATGATTTATCATAAGTATTTCACTAACTTTACAGTTATTCAAGGTCTTCCTGTCAACATTTGTTTATTGCTGCTAAGGATTGGAAGTACTATACTGTTCTGTTGAATGTACTCAAACTTATATTGGTATTTCATCGTTATTTGAATGTTGAAATGTTACCAGATCTTCACACTCATTAGTTATACTTTTTGTCTTTAGATTTAGCAAACCCCAAAGGAAACAAAAAGAATGCAGGTTTCACTCAGGAAGAGAGAGACGGTTTCACTGATCTCTTAAATGAAGGATTTGTTGATTCCTTTAGACATCTCTATCCAGACAAAACAGGGCAGTACACATTTTGGACCTACATGATGAATTGCAGAGCAAAGAATGTTGGATGGTAAGTCAATTTTTTCTTTGTATTTATTTTTCTTATTTGAAGAGCATTTATGAGAATTAATTTTTTAAAAGCTAATGCATGTTTCTTGTAAAAGTATTATGGTGGCTTTTGGGATTTGGAAATTTTTTTTTTTCCAATCAGAATACAATATAGTAAATATTGTACTATTGCATTATTAGAGAAGTAGTCCTGAGCATGGATTTGGAGGGAAAGAAACATATTCACTGAACTGTGTAATAAAAGAATGATTGATTTCCATGGATTAAATGTTGGGAGAAGTGTCTTTATGAATGGTAGGAGACTGCTTGGTAGAGTGAGAAACACTCTCAGTGAACTTGTTTTAAGGGGGCCGGCCGGCTAATGCCCTTTTTTAAGGACAGGACTTTGATATTCATACCACTTAATAAGGTGACTTGGGACATCTCCAAACCGCATATAATTTTCGCCTCTGACCTTCGGTTTTGTGACGCCAGGGCGATTTATCCCGAAAATAATTTTTTCAAATTCTATCTCCTCCCTTGGATATTTAATATTAAGACTGGGATTACTACCATATATAGACCTGTTGTAGACCTCCAATCGAATGAAGAGTTTTTTTCTAAAAGTCATTTTTTTGCTAAGATATGAATTTTTCAATATGGTAAAAAAATAAACCCTATAAATCAGGAGAAAAAAAATTATAAAAAAAATATTGAAACAAAATTGGAAAAAAGGGCTCTATTTGATTGTTCTATAATGTCTTTCTGAGTTATATACCAAATTCCAATGTTATAGCTTTAAAACTAAGTGAGAAGATAGATTTTGAAGGTCAATAAGTATAGTTTTGAGATACAGGCGTTCAAAGTTTTCCTTCGTACATATTTCTATAAAGACAATGTTAATAAATAATGATTATTATGAATTTATACTTTTTTTTTTGTGTATTCAATAAACCAAAACTATTTTATTTATCATAATTTAATCATAAATGATGATCCCTTTGCTCATATATCGCAGCCTGGGGCACTGCTTGAGGCAAGATGGGGCACTCCTTCCTACGCAATTCTCTCTCTCCCCTTCACTAACTCGGCTTATTACAGTGAATTTTCTTCTTCTGTATGTTAGGGAGATGTTTTCCTTGTATTTTCCTTCTTGCCCGAAACAAAGGTAAACGAACGTAAAATGGAAGAGAATGTCAAGAGGTGGAACCCACGAAGGCAGTACTCTTTTTTTTGTTTTTACAAATACAATTTAATAAATCATGATTATTATGAATTTCATATTCCATTTTGGGTATTGAAAAACCAAAACTTTGTTATTTATCATAAATGAAGATCTCTTTGCTCAAAGATCGTAGCCTTGGGCATAGTGTGACGTGTGCTGTCAAGCAAGACGGGGGCGTTACTAAGCAACCCTCCCCTCTCTCTTCACTAACTACGCATATATTATGATATTCTGTAATAATACTTGAGCGATTTTTCTTCGTCTGTATGTTAGCGAGATGTTTTCCTTGTCTTTTCCTTGGCATGATGAAATTCTTGCTGAAACATACATAAACATACGTAAAGCGTGGCGATGGCAGAGGTGAAATGGAACGTGTAGACTACTTGAAGTCTGTGATCGCACTAAATCAGGACTGGACTTGGTAGCTGAGCCTGAAGTCTCCTTCTCGACTCGGGGAATGTCTACAGATGCCATTTCTCTCAATTTCTTTGACAATAATTATCAAAATTTACGATAATAGAAGAAATATTGCATTTTCTTGTACAGATCAATGTTTTAGGCTTATTGAGTTACGATAACTAATTACCCTGTAACTACGAAAGTAAGAGGAATTTTGACGAAATATTTCGTATACGTATTCTCAATTGCCATATGAAGCTCCATGAATTTTTTCATGACTGCATTTTTCGCCCTATACCACCATATATAGGGGTTCTGGCCGGCCCCCTTAAGCATACCAAGAGCAGAGAAAAAGCAGCTACCTTGTTTGTGAATGAGAGATTAAAATTGGAATGAGGTAAAGTTGAGCAAGTTTGCTAAATGAGTAATTGAAGACCAGTGGGAGTTAATGAAAGGTAATAACACTACCTGGAGGCAAATTAATCTTGGTTGAAATTAAAGTTGGTTGATTATTAAGGTTTTAAATGGAGTTTTAACTAGTACTCCTGCATTAATAGAGCTCCCTTACTTTTGGACTTACAATGAAAATGCCCATGGTACCTCATTTGTCGAAAGTTTATGTTGAACATTCCGTTTTCAAATGAAAATTTTGAAAAAATTTTGTAGTTTGTCTAACAAATACTCATACTTCGAACTGACTGATTGACTTGTTTATACTTGTATTCGATGGCCTACTGCGTCCGACAAGAAAAACTGTATTAACATGGTTTTTCCTTTAAAATATATAACTTAATGATATTCAACAAAATAGATAAAATGATAAAGCATTTAAATATAAAATAGCATAAAAGATGTACAAAATTATATGTCACTGAGGTGACATTCACGCGTATCTGTATTGATATTGAATGAGGGAGCACTGATATTGTGGAGGTGAGGAGAAAAGAGTTAAAATATTACTGTATGTATGTAAAAGCAGTAACAATTTACATAAAAAAATAAAGGGGAATTTCACAAAAAAATAAACAGGAATTTCACAATAAATTTAACATCATGATTGTAAAATATAAAAACGGTCAAATGCAATAAAAAAAAGTTTTAATTGGGGCAGTGTTCATTGCGCTGAGTCTGACGGTATAGTTTAATGATAACCATATTCAACAAGTAAAAAAAGAATAGAGCTTTTTATAGCAAAGGTTATCATAAACGATGAACAAAATCATACGTCATTGTGTGATGCACAGCTAACTTGAGATAGAGGGAGGGAGCATTCATATTTTTGAGGAATGATTTGAAGGTATCAGGTGTTGTGATATTGTTGAGGAGAGAAGGAGAAGAGACAGTAAAAATATTACTGTATGTACAGAAAAGCAGTACCAATTCACCTAAAAAAAATAAAATGGAATTTCACAAATTTAACAATGATAACAATCAAATGCAATACGTACAGTAATAGAAAATAAGTCTTACTTACTTGAGCTAGTGTTAGGTGTGCTGAGTGAGTGATAGAGGAGAGGGATGGAATGGTGGTGGGTATGGGTGGGAGACTGGGATCTGCTTTCCACTGACTTATCAGCTGGGCTGGGATTATTCGCTTGTTTCTTTCAAGTACACTCGATTTGCCCAAATCACTTCATTTTGTTAGAGTAAAATACCTGTCTAGTGACACTGGTTTTTACAATTTTTCAGCACCAAAAGTAACTCTGCTACATAGTAAACACATTGGTGTGTCTTCGATTTTGATTTAAACAACTTCCTTGTGAAAAATGATTTGGTCTCGCTTTCTTTTTCTTAATTGCATTCTTTACTTATTACTTATTTGTTTGCAAAATCCCCATGTTTATTTCATATTTTGCCATTTGCCAACAGTAAGTTGATGTGTTGATAATTAACCTCTTCCTTTCACTCAAGATCCAAGTGTAAACACGTCAACAGTCCTAAACACTGATTACTCTCTCACACACAAACACACACTCACATTCACGCACTATCGATTCTTTTGATTATCCTTGTAAAATGTGAATAAAATAGATTTTGTTATCAACCTTTGCCTACTGCGACCTTTTCGGTTTCCTCCAAGGGTTACCATCTCTCCTCCTTCCATCCCAGCCAGCTGCATGTCTCATTCACCAAACAGTTCGTAAATCGTACACGGAAGCAAAATTTTTTGAAAATTTTACTTGTATAACGTAATGTTTTATTACTTGGCATTCGTAATTTAACTTTTGAACACATTAATAATAGAAAAAATTTGGGAAGGGGCCTTTTTGGGTTGACTGGAACGAATGATCCTGAATCCCTTTATTTCTTATAGCGATATTTGTTTCATGTATATTTCAAACAAATCACATTTCGACCAGCTTTCTGGAACAGATTTAAGTTCATAGTCTGAGGTACAGTAGTCCCTCCAGTATTCTTGGGGGATAGATCTTAAAATCACTAAAAACTCTTAGAACTGCCTATTTTGATAATTAAGACAAAACAACCCTCTACAAATGCTTATACCAGAGTTTTTTTAGTTTTATCACAAAAAAGTGCATTTAGTCATGAAAATGATATGAAAATACAGTAATTTGTGATTACTATTTCTCAGTGAGAAATACTGCAAATAGACAAATTTTCCGCAAATAATGGGTACATACGTGAATGGGCGAGTCTGTCAATCGTGAGTCTGCTAATAGTGGTCGACTGTACTACTGTATTAGATAGATCATTCCAAGCCTTGTGCTCTAGGAATTTTGTGCAAAATTTTCTGTATGGGTGAAGCCTTATCTTTAAAAACACAAAGCAGAAATCCTTCAGGGCATAATTATTCAGATGTCATTTACCTCCACATTGTGAGATGAGTGCACACACACACAGCTTGTTTTCCTACTAAGAATGATATGTGGAGTTTCATATTGCCTTGTATTTGTAAACCCCTAGTTAGATGTTTGTCGCAGGGTTTTGCCTTCTCATAAGAGTCCTTGTGTAACTTGAATTTTCTTGCTTATGTCAATCCCATTAGCTTTAAATTAGAGCCGAGTTCCAATTGAAAGTGAATGTCTAAAAAAGTTGTCCTTTTTTCATAAATTCATCATTTATGTTAGATATTGTGTCCTTTAATTATCAC
Source organism: Macrobrachium nipponense (assembly GCF_015104395.2). Lineage (NCBI taxonomy): Eukaryota > Metazoa > Arthropoda > Malacostraca > Decapoda > Palaemonidae > Macrobrachium > Macrobrachium nipponense. Next base: position 108,816,963 of record NC_087203.1, on the reverse strand, counting down.
TGATTGCTCACATCTATAGCTAGGCTACTGAAAAAGTTTGTTGTTTAATGACTCAGAACCCAGGATCTATGGAGTTTCTTGTGCAATAGCAGTCATCCAGCTGGTAGATGATTTTCTCATTTTGAGTTAGTAATGAATTGTTTAGGGTTTGTTGAGATCACAAAATGGGTTCATGTAAATGATGAGTTTGTATTTAAAAAAAGAAAAAACGTTTATTTTGTGCTTGGTTATTTCTAAGTAGGATTTTCTCATGATGCAGTTTATGAGTACAGTGGTACCTCAGCTCATGAACAATCCTGCTCATGAATAAATCGAGTTACAAACCAGACGTTAAAAATTTTTTTTTCTGGATTGTGAACTGTGCTTCAAGCCATGAACACACACAATCCCAGAAGGGGTTCATTGGAAGCACTGAACACTTTTTAAAATGTCTTTTGACTGTTACTTTAGTCTTACTGAAGAAGTGGTATATTGAAAAGGAGTATTGTATTACTTGTGTAAATGCATACAGCCAGGAACAGCTGATTTGCTATGAACAACTGAATCCTATAACAACAGCGGTGTGCTTACTTTTCAACCATCGTATGATAGTAAAAGATTACCGTAGTTATGTTACAAATGAACATAACTGTATCCTTATTCACTATGGAGAAAAGATCAGCAAGGGCATATACTGTTGAATTTAAGCTGCAAGTTGTAGCTGAAGCTGAGGAAAGAATGTTCGTCTACTAATAACTATTATCGTGCATTTGCAACATGGATGAAACTGCCGCAACCATCAAACTCCAAAATTTGAGAGAAGTTTCTTAATCAAAACTATTTGGCATGAAAAAACACGTGATGAAATCAAGTGAAAATATCGAATGCAATCTGTTGCGCTAAAAAAACAATTTTCATTGACAATGGTACATACTCAAGTGATATTTTGACTTGAAAACAATTTGTATAACGTAAAATAACGTTGTCCCATATCAATAAATGAATCTAGAGATTCATTTATGCTAACTAGAAGCAAGATAATTGCTCTGATTTGAGTTCAATACAGCAAAATAAACTTACTTCGCCTTCAGATGATTTCCAAACCAAAACATTGATTGCTGTTTGTATTTTATAATACAATAATATTATGAACATAATACAATATTATTGGATGCAGTGAAGTAAAGCATATTTTTGTGCCAGAAAACCATAAAAAAATTGAAAGAAAATAGGGTTTCTGAGGTTTGAATGATTTATATGTTTTTACATTATTTTAAATGGGGAAAGTTGATTCAGGTTACAAATTTTTAGTCATGAACAGCGTTCTCGAACGAATTAAGTTCGTGAACGGAGGTATCACTGTATTGATATCCTAGTAAAGCAAGATTACAGTTGTTACAGTCATTAATTTTGATTAGTTACAAGTATCATACAGTAGTTGAACTTTTACTACAGTGTGCTATTGTTGTTTAGTTATTTTGTGAATTTTTTGAAGTCTTGGACTGTTGGCTTAGCTTTCTGTCTTTTTATGATATGCGGTTTATTTCTGTTCATTGGATCAATAATGACACCACATGTTTAGAATCTGTTACATGCTGGATATTTAATAACAGCAGTTCTAATTTTTTTTTTTTTAATTTCCAAAAGAACTTTGTTCTGCAGGTAATAGTGTGGGCATTACATTGTAGTCTGTTTAACCTTCAGAAATTGTGTACATTATTATTATTGACTTTTTATTGCTTTGTTGTATGTGTTGTAATTTTTGTGTCATTCTTACAGGAGACTTGATTATTTTGTCCTCTCCGAGCGAATTGTCCCAAATCTTTGTGATAACTTGATTCGAACTTCACTGTATGGGTCAGATCACTGCCCCATCACTCTACTGATGCACTTTGACAAGGCTTAAAGTGCCAAGCTTCAAGACTCAGAAGGTTATCATTCATACGAAGTCATCAGAGATATCACTGAATCGCCATTTTCCTGCTTCATTTTAGTTTTCTTCATCATGTAGTGATACTAGAGTTAGGTTTTGTTTTGTAAATGTTTCATAGTCAAGTTGACTATTTGGAAGTATCTTTTTAAACAAAGTATCCTTGTGGAAGTTGATGCATCTGTTAATGTCATCCATTAATGTCTCCTGACTGGATAATACAGTTGTTTGTTTGAATAATGTGTGTTTTGAAAGAATTGTAGATGTGATGTTGTAGATTTGTTGTAACTCAGGTATTTGCCATACTTTTATTTTATTTGTTGTAGTATTGATTAGCATCAGTGATTGCTGAAAAATTGGTAGTTATTATAATTACCAAGGTTAATGATGCAAGTTTTTATTGTAATGAATATATAGTGTATATTTCAATTATCTGGAAATTCCAATGGTGTATTTTATATATTTTGTAGCTTGATGTGTGAAGAAAGACATAAATAAAATTACATGAATACTGTATTGGGGTTTTACTTTATTTTTAAGTTAAGTTAAATGATTGAAAATGGAATATCAAGGAAGGTTATTGTTAGTCTTTTTAGGGTATTGATAAACTAGCTTAGGCAGTGTGATGGATATTTACTTCATTGCGTTATTTTTCAGACTAAGATAAGAACCAGGTATGTTATATATTTCATGAAAGTTGTTGTCTTTTTTAGGGATAAGATATTTATTCCTGTGGAATAGCTTCTGGGGTTAATGTTTAATTGCTGCATGACCCTGTCATGATCCAGTTTCACTCCATGTTTAGTTGATATAATTGCTGTTAATGGACCAGTAGTTCATGCTTTTGAGAGATTGCTCTGAACTAAGGTTAGTAAGATATAGCTGAATTGCAAAATCCTAAGTTGAAATTGGTAGGAGAAAAGTTAGTTTATAACTTTTAACAGTGCCAAAATGATGAAAATGATGTAAAAGGAAAATGTTGTAATACAAATTTATTAGTGTAATATGTGGTAAAAATCTTTGGCATGAAGATTTATAACTGGATGTTTAACAAATATTTTATGGCCTGAAGAAAAGATAAGGTGGAATATCAGGCATTAAAAGTATAACCATGTGCAAGAAGTAAGATAAACAGAAATAAGATCATCTTTTTTCAGACAGAAACTACCTAAATCTGATTCATAGCTTTGCCATAGATTGTTATTGTAAACTGAAGTTACTTTGTTTTTTCACCTTTCTTTTCCCTACTTTTTCTTAATTACAGTCAGGATTAACCTTTCGTAGATAGTGCAAGCATAGTTGAACATGGCTGCATTGCTTTTTGTTATGTGAAGGAGGCTGTAGATGCCTCCTCACTCTGTAGGATTCAAATGTGCCTTAAAGATACCAAATGGAAACAAATCCATGTGGCTGAGCTAAAAATGAGAGAAAGGTAACTCCTTAAATAAAGTCTGTACGTTATATATTTGATAGTCTTGTAAACTGAAAGCTGACGTTTCATTATAAAAGGTAAATGCAAGGGTGCCGGACATCAAATAAAAAAATTATCTTGTACAATCGAAGGTGCTGATAGATTGTTACTAAAATAATTGTTGCTGTATGAAGCAGTTGTATTATCAAATTTGTGGCTTAGCATCTGATTCAACAACATTGAAAAACTTAGACTATTCATTAAGGTTTGAAAATCTGCACTGGCTCTTTCAGACGTCAAAACATTGCTACAACTTGAAAGCGGTGAACCTTCACTGTATACACCATAACCTGGAGAACCATGTAAAAAGCAGTAAATATACAAGCAGATTCATCTACTAAGAGTTCTTTGAATGGATATTTGCGTAGATAATCTACCTCCACTCTTTCCAATTAAGAGCTCTTCATCTTGGTGAATCGGTATTCTATTGGGGTTTAGTGATGTTAGTGTACCTTATTTGGTGTGCGTGGACATTATTATTGAAGGTGGTTTGCCAAGTTAATTCGGTCCTAGGCCATTCATACTTGTTAGCCTTTTACTTTTAAGTTCTTTCATGCATCTTTCCACATTCTCTAACTGCTGCTTTGTAAAGCAGCTGTTGATTTTTCTCCCAGTTCCACTTGTGATTCTTTTACTTAATTTTCTTTGTTTTCTGGCTTTCTTTGCCTTGCTGTCCAACCACTTCAGCTTCCTCATTTCACTGTGCAAAGTGCTGAATGGCAAGAAGTGCCCTAATACTTGGCTTCACAGCCTAAATTTCTTTATGCATTCATTCATTCAGTGAATTGGTAGATAGGATCAGATTTCCTCCAGAACTTAAGTTATATGCCTGAACATCACAAGCAGTGCACCGCAGAATATATGAGACAGTGATTGTCCATGTAGTAAAGTTCACACTTCCTGATGTTCTGAATTTCTTTGCATGTATGTATGACTGCCTTATCACCTAATAAAACAAATTGGTTCTGTGCTGCCATATCACATAATTTAAAGCAAATCAGTTCTTTACTAGGCAGTGCTTCTGTATTTATAATTAAATGGTGTGCAAAATGCTTTGCTTTGATTTTTAGAGGCATACTGCAGAATTTTGCCATTTCCACATCTTGAATAAGAGGCTGGTGCACATTGAAGTATTTGGGATCCTGGCCCCTGTGGTCATAAGGGAAATGAAGATGCCAAGAATGCAGCCAAAAGTAAGTACCATGACCAGATAAAAAATAAGTGCATGAGATTATTTAACATCTCTAATATCCATCATTTTTAATAAAAGTGGCATAAATTATGCAATAATAAATCTGGTAACTGATTAAAACAGCAAATTCGTCATTGAATTATGGCATTTTAAACCAAAAGGAGCACTGCACAAGAGTAATTTTATATTGTCTTCAAACTGGTAATTGTTGCCCTAATCCCTGTAACAGAGAATGCAGGTTAGCGCCCAAACAGGTAAATGTATCTTATGTGATTGTCAAAACTTCAGCCAACAGTGAATGTTAAGTTTTGGAAATTAAGTGTTGGAATCTTCACCTTTTATCAGTAGATGATAACTGTGAGCAAGTAAAAAATGGGCTGAGGTTTCTTTGGGGCAATCGAGTTTTCTGTGTGAGCTGTGGCACGTAGCATAGCCAGACACATGGTTGTGGCTAAATAAAAGAAAACCTACAGAGGCTAGAGGCCTGTAATTTGGTATGCTTGATGATTGGAAGGTGGATGATCAACATATCAGTTTGCACCCCTCCAGCCTCAGTAGTTTTTGAGATCTGAGGGTGGACAGAAAAAGTGCGGGCAGACAAAGCCATCTCGCTAGTTGTCTTTTACAGAAAACTTAAAGCAGACAGACCACATTTGGCCTGTAAGAGCCAGGAGCTCTTCGAGATAAGCACCCCAATCTAAAGAGGAGGCGTCCGAGAACAGGAGCAGATGAGGAAGTCGAGTTTTATTCATTATGGGAGTATTGATCCATTTTCCATTTACCATTTACCTGGTAAAGAGTGTTGTCCAGACCACTGTTCCTCAGACTAGAAAGCTGTCCAGTGTTGAAGTGTTTATTGCAGGATTTGATCCTCAGACAAATAGAAGGAAATAAATTGATAGTTGAAACCACATCTAAACACCAGTTAGGAAAGTAATACGTACAGTATACTGTACATTAAAAGAAATGTTGAATTTTATGGTACAAACTCATCACTTTATGATAGACTTAAGATATTTCAGCTTCTTTTAAGAGATGCTCCAGAAAAAAAGAAGACTGAACATCCAGGACCCAGTGCTGCCACCAGCAGAAAAGGACTTTTCCAGGTGTTTAACCTAACTTCAAAAGATGAAGGGCAGGGAGGTGGGCAGTTATTCTAGTAGAGAAAGTTAAGAAAAAAAAATTGATTATGCTTTTTAAAAACTGTTTTGGCACAATTTCCATCACATTATGATTATCTGGGTGAGAGGAATTTTGCTGCTTGTGAAAGCTGATACTGAGTGTGGGTGCTAGAAGTCATGAATGATCTAAACGTTGAATAATGCATTGGGCTTGTACCTGTTTAGTATAGTTACGGGCTAAGTAGGGCTGCTAAAGTTGAATAATAATACTACTGTGTGTGAAGGTGACTGAAATTAAGAGGAGGAATCTGGGAACCATTTTCCCCATGAGAGGTAGCAACAACTGGTAACCCCCATAGGGAGGTAGTGCTGTCAGTGCACCTCGTGTGGAGCACTGTATGCATTACAAGGTTCTTTACAGCGTGTCTTTGGCCCCTAGCAGCAACCCCTTTCGTTCCTTTTACTCTACCTCCTTTCATATTCTCTTTCTTCCGTCTTACTTTCCACCTTCTCTTAACAATTGCTTCATAGTGCAACTGCGAGGTTACACCTATCAGGCATTTTACTGTCAGTTTCCATGGTCTCATAGATCCCAGTGCTTGGCCTTTGGCCTAAATTCCATATTCAATTCAATTCAGTAACTGCTAGCAGCAACAAGAAGCCCGATAAATAGCATATGACTGATGTCTTGTAGATAAAATTTTTCCAAAACTGTGACGTAGTATTCAATAATCTTGACTTTCACATTTTTTTAAGAGGCCAGGGAGATGAAATCTTTGTGAAGGTAGAGCAGGTAAAAGTTCTGAATGTAACTTCAGAAGTGAGGTTGACAAGGAACTTCCTACATCCTCGAAATTTCCCAGGAAGGTCCACTAGATGGGCAAGCGGCTCTCTAGGTCCACCAGATGAGCTCGAAGATCTAGGAACAAAGCTTGTTAGTACCAGAATGGGACTATTAATGTCATCTGGATCTTGGCCTGGCCGAATTTATTTTACTTTGCTTGACAAAGGGGGAATGGAGTGAAGATATGCACATGAAAATTGTCCCATGATCCCATGAAGGAGTCCTTGTCCATGCTGCTTGGTTTGGTAGGGCTGAACAATAATACTTTGGAAGCTTGTGATTGAGGCTGGTGGTGGAAAGGCCCACCAGCTGAGTAAAAAACAATTTTATAGAAAACTGTAGACCTCAGGATGTATGGACCACTTGTTTCAGTTGTCAGGTACCATGTGCGCCTCCCTGAGACAAATCTGGGGACCAGGGTGATGATGTGGTCCTTCACCTACAACAGAATCTCCATTGTTTGGCAGCAAGTGAGATTGTACTAGAGCATACAATGCTTCAATACTCAGTTTCGTGCTTACATGAGGAACACAATCCAGGGAAGTGAAACTGAAGAAATCTGTTGACCTAGAATTGTAAATATAAGCAGGATACTGTATGTAGTACTCAGTGTTGTGTTGCCTTTAAAAGAACCAAACACATTAGTAAGTTTCCGTAATAGTATTCTTTCACTTCATCCAAGTTGTTGCAACTCTGTTTCACACTCCTCTCTCAGTACATCTGTCTCACCTTTCTATATGACCCCAAAGTAACAAATATTAGATGTCACTTGTAAGTTCGCAGTCTTTTGTAAAGTATTAAAGAATTAAGGTATGTCGAGTGATGATTCGGCACACGATATCTTACTCACCTTTGATCTATATCTTGTTTGTTTGTCTGCTAAATATCTCGGGAAGTTATGAACGAATTACGGTGAAATGTTGGAATCGAGGAAAATTTTGGAATCGAGGAATGTAAGCAAAGGCAAAAATAACCAGAGGGTTAAGGGTTTTATGCTTTTGCATTCTTAGTCGCTCTTGCCAGATGCACTTTGCACAAAAATTAAGTTCTTTTCCCAAGGGGCCGCCTCTTAAGCTGTTGATATTATTATTATTATTATTATTATTATTATTATTATTATTATTTTATTTTATTTTATTTTATTTTTTTTTTTTTTTTTTTCTAATTTTGCTCTATCACAATCCTCCAATTCGACTGGGTGGTATTTATAGTGTGGGGTTCCAGGTTGCATCCTGCCCCTTTAGTAAGTCCATCACTTTTCTTACTATGTGCGCCGTTTCTAGGATCACACTCTTCTGCATGAGTCCTGGTAGCTACTTCAGCCTCTAGTTTTCTAGATTCCTTTTCAGGGATCTTGGATTGTGCCTAGTGCTCCTATGATTATGGGTACAATTTCGACTGGCATATCCCATATCCTTCTTATTTCTATTTTCAGATCTTGATACTTATCCATTTTTTCCCTCTCTTTCTCTTCAACTCTGGTGTCCCATGGTATTGCGAGATCAATGAGTGATACTTTCTTCTTGACTTTGTCTCAACCAACGTCACATCTGGTCTATTTGCACGTATCACCCTATCCGTCCTGATATCATAGTCCCAGAGGATCTTTGTCTGATCGTTTCTATCACTCCCTCAGGTTGGTGCTCGTACCACTTATTACTGCAAGGTAGCTGATGTTTCTTGCACAGGCTCCAGTGGAGGGCTTTTGCCACTGAATCATGCCTCTTTTTGTACTGGTTCTGTGCAAGTGCCGGACATTCGCTTGCCTTATGTGGTTTATGGTTTCATTTTTCGCATTGCACTTCCTACATGTGGGGAGAGATGTATTTCCGTCAGTTTTTCACGGTATTTTGAACATATCTGGTTCTTAGGGCCTGATCTTGTGCCGCTGTTATCATTCCTTCAGTTTCCTTCTTGAGCTCTCCCCTCTGTAGCCATTGCCATGTGTCATTGCTGGCTAGTTCTTTAGTCTGTCTCATGTATTGTCCGTGCATTGGTTTGTTGTGCCATTCCTCAATTCTGTCGGTCATTCTCCTGTCTCTGTATATTTGTGGTCTTCGTCAACTTTATCAGTCCCATTCTTTTCCATGCACTTTAGCCACTCGTCTTCACTGGTTTTCAGATATTGCCCCAGTGCTCTGTTCTCGATGTTGACGCAGTCCTCTATACTTAGTAGTCCTCTCCCTCCTTCCTTTCGTGTTATGTATAGTCTGTCCGTATTTGCTCTTGGGTGTAGTGCTTTGTGTATTGTCATATGTTTCCTGGTTTTTTCTGATCATGCTGCGGAGTTCTGCCTTCTTCCATTCCACTATTCCTGCGCTGTATCTGATTACTGGCACTGCCCATGTGTTTTATGGCGGCTTTTATCATATTTCCGGCGTTGAGTTTTGACTTGAGTATCGCCTTGAGTCTCTGCATATATTCTTTCCTGATCGTGTCCTTCATCTCTTGGTGTTTTATTAAACACCATCAGCTTCCTCAAAAATACAATGCGCAACTGGAATACAATACTTACAAGCTCTGGAATAAGACTAGCAGAGGTTAATATCAGGAGAGGGATCTTCCAGGGCGACTCACTGTCCCCACTACTCTTCGTAGTAGCCATGATTCCCATGACAAAAGTACTACAGAAGATGGATGCCGGGTACCAACTCAAGAAAAGAGGCAACAGAATCAACCATCTGATGTTCATGGACGACATCAAGCTGTATGGTAAGAGCATCAAGGAAATAGATACCCTAATCCAGACTGTAAGGATTGTATCTGGGGACATCAGGATGGAGTTTGGAATAGAAAAATGCGCCTTAGTCAACATACAAAAAGGCAAAGTAACGAGAACTGAAGGGATAAAGCTACCAGATGGGAGCAACATCAAACACATAGATGAGACGGGATAGAAATACCTGGGAATAATGGAAGGAGGGGATATAAAACACCAAGAGATGAAGGATTATTATTATTATTATTATTATTATTATTATTATTATTATTATTATTATTAATGGTAGTAGGTAGTAGTTGTACTAGTAGAGGAAAACGTATTTTGGGGAGGTCGTTTTCCTCCCAGAGGAAGTCTTGCAATTGGAACTTCAGAAGTTCGAGCGAAGGTGCAATACTTTACTACCCTGACAATATTCTTGCATTTTAATACATGTTTATCTCTTTGTTGATTTGTTGATTGATTTATTTTTTTTTAATAAGTGGAGTTTCTATTTTCTGTATTTTCCATTACCTCGTCTTACTTCTTCCTAATGAACACTATATTCTTTGGAAGCTTGAATTTCAAGTCAGTGGCTCCTGTGGGGTTGTTCCATATGAATAGGTTTCATCTTCTGAATAATAATAATAATAATAATAATGAATAATACAATAATCTGTTAAGCAAATCTGTTAAGCGTTAGGTGCGCTTCCTCCTGATTTCTATAATACATTCACATCAACCGTGCATTTGATGTCTGGGCCAGTCCCTTACGATGCTCCTGATTGGCTGTTGATAAGCCAGTCACAGGGCTGGAAACTCTCAGTCTCTCTCGAGAGTTTATATAGGCAGGATATATGTTCCACGTCTCCTGAGGGATACATTTTTCAAAAGTATCCCTCAGGAGAGATGGAACATACATCCTGCCTATGTGAACTCTCGAGAGACTGAGAGTTCCCAGCCCCGTGATTGGCTTATCAACAGCCAATCAGGAGCGTCGTAGGGGACTGGCCTAGACATCAGATGCACAGTTGATGTGAATCTCCTGTAGTAAGTTTCCATGTTTTGGGGATTTGATGATTTTTCGTCTTATTAGGAAATTACAGCTTCTGTCAATCAAAGGACGCTGCAGTCACTCCTGCTCTAAAGAAAACGGGAGGATGTGTTTCTCGTACAAGTGGGACTTTAATGTAATTTAGAAACCTGAGGAAGTGAGTTACTTTTTCAGTTATGACGTATAATTTCATTCTGTATTAGTGTAAGTTGTGTCTCGAAGACCTGTTATAGTTTTGTTAAATTTTGAGAAGCCATTGTCTGTCCCTCGCTGATGCAAGGCTTCATGAAATGTATTTGATTTTAGAGGGTTCAGTTGCTTTAATGTGATTCGTGTGTATTATGATCAGTTGCTGCTGCAGTGTGGGGTCTGCGGTGGGAGGTTGAAACCAGCATTCTTTGAAAGCTTGAATTTCAAGTCAGTGACCCCTGTGTGCTTGTTTCATGTGAGTAGATTTCATCCATTGAAATAATAATAATAATAATAAATAATAATAATAATAACTAATAATTCATAATAAGTCAATAACTAATAATAATAATAATCGTTTTTCTTTGAATTAATTATGGCCTTTTGTTTTTGTTAAGGACTAAACGTTTGAAGAGAGAGAGAGAGAGAGAGAGAGAGAGAGAGAGAGTAGACGCCCCTGAGCAAGAGGAATCCAGAATGAGTCATTTACTATCTTTTGTCAATTAGGCCTAAGATCCAATTTGTACTGCATTTTGTATAGTATATTCAATTGGACAAATACCACGTTTTTGACATGAATCCCCCATTTGGCGTTTTAATAGCCAACTTGAGTGTAGAAGAAAAGTCAGTAATAAGAAGAAGAGAGAACTTTTATTGAAAATAAACGCGGCTGAACTAGCCATTATTTACAATAAAACTGTATTAATGAAGGTCTCGTTGTGCTTTCCTGGAGATTTGAGGAAACGGGGTTTTTTGAATAGCATTTAGTAATCACACCAGTGTTACGAGGTGACACGACTACACTCTGTTTTATATGGTTAGGTGCTGTTGTTTCTCTGTGGCTTGGAGTAAGTTAAATCTCTGATAGTTAACACACTTTCAAGAGGAGTGGAAAGGAGTAAGAGCTGAAGAGGCAATTACAAGTATGTAGGTCGATCATGTTAGCTTTATCCTGAATTGTAGGAATTAACTTCCAAATAGGAGATGACCGCCTTCTCGCGCACAAATAATTTACGGTTTCATTATACGGATCGCATCGCATCAGGTATAGCCTAAGGGATGTCAAAGAATTTGCCTATTAATGAATCACCTGGCTGTGATAGTCTCCCTGCTGAATCGCTTAAATTTTGTCACCCATTGATTTACATGTTGCTTGCTGCATTATTCATTACGCGAAAGTTTCCTTCAGGATCTGTGCACTTACTCGCTTGATACCACCATTGTTTGTTGCTGAAGATTAAGCCAGCCTTGTGTTGGCACGGGCTCTTGTCCCTAGAGCACCCCGTAATTTTACCACCAACCAAAAACGTGCTTTAATATGCAGGTGACCAAGTGTCGCCAGATTGCGATCACCAAAATTTCGTCAAAGATGTTTATGTTTCTTCTTTTAGTGCTCCTTTTTCCTTTCTGTACACTTCAGACAATTCTGCCTCTGTATTTTGAAAGAATTGCTGCACTGTTATTATTGAAATAATAATGGGACCAGTGAAATAGTTAGTGAGACAGAATTATTACAGATTAAACAATTTTAATACAGATTCATTTTGTTGCTAACAGATTTGTTCTGCCTTTGGAAATAGAGTCGGGAGGAGCCTCTGAATGTAGATATATTTCAAAAACACATTTTTGGCCGGAGGGGGGTGGGTCCGGTGGGAGCACGGAGACAAAATTTGGTTAAAAACTGCATTAACATGATGCTTTGCAGCATAACGATTTTGTTAATTTCGGCCTTATGCATTAAGAGCGGTAGAACGAACATATACAGTTTTTTAGTTTTCTGACAAGAAAACTATTGTGCTGGCTTTGTCCGTCCGCACTTTTTCTGTCCGCCCTCAGATCTTTGAAACTACTGAGAGTAGAGGGCTGCAAATTGGTATGTTGATCATCCGCCTTCCAATCATCAAACATACCAAATTGCAGCCCTCTAGCCTCAGTTGTGTGCATTTTATTTCAGGTTAAATTTAGCCCTAATTGTGCTTCTGGCAACGATATAGAATAGACCACCACCGGTCTGTGGTCAAAGATTCATGGGCCGCGGTCATACAGAATTATACCGAGACCACCGACATATAGACTTGTTTTTGGTGGCCTTCATTATAAGCTGCACAGAAAACTCGATTGCACTGAAGAAACCTCGGCGCATTTTTTACTTGTTTTCATTCTTTTTATTCAGTAGATGAAACCTAGTCATATGGAACAAGCCCATGGGGCCATTGAGTTGAAATTCAAGCTTCCAGAGAATATGTTGGTTTCAACCTCCCACAGCGGACTCCACACCACTGAAGTAACTGATCATGAAACAAGATACTTCCCTCTTGCTATGGGTGTTATCACTGGTGCTATGGCCTCCTGATTGCCTAACGCAGTGTGAGTAACATTCAGTACCGTAAACAAAATCCATCCTATGTATTGTTATGGTCATCTTTGTTGGTCAGGATTCTGCATGACTACCGATACTTTGTTTCCTTTAGATCAACAACCTTCCTCAGTGTTTTACCTTTTGATCAACAAACTTCCTCATTGTTTTACCTTCCGATTAACAACCTTCCTCATTGTTTTACCTTCTGATTAAGCAAAACTTCCTCATTGGTTTTACCTTTTCTGAATTAACAAAACTTCCTCTTGTTTTTACCTTTTTATAACAACCTCCCACATGGTTTGTTAACAGGGGGTTTTAACCAAAATTTACTCATTGTTGGAAAGTGTTGTATCAAAACTTTATCTTGTTTTTACCTTCTGATTAACAAACTTCCCCATTGTTGTTTAAACACGTTTGATTCAACAAACTTCCAGAAGTGTTTTAAAACCCGTTTGATCAACACCTCCCAGTTTTGGTTTTAAACCTTTTGATCAAACAAACTTTTCCTCATTGTTTTGACCAACTTTCTGATTAACAAACTTTCCCCTTATTGTTTTGTAACCTTTTGTCTGATTAACAAACCGTCCTTTGGTGTTACCTTTTGATCAAAAACTTCCGCATTGTTTTACCTTTTGATCAACCAACCTTTTCCTCATAGTGTTTTAAACCTTTTGAATCAAACCAAACTTCCTCATTGTTTTTACCGTGTTGATCACAAACTTTCCTCATTGTTTAACCTTTTGATTTTCAACTTTAAACTTCCTCATTGTTTTTTACTTTGAATCAAAACAACTTCCTCAGTTGGTTTAACTTTTGTTCAACAACTCCTCATTGGTTTTACTTTCTGAATAACAAACTTCCATTCATTGTTTTACCTTTGATCACAAACTTCTCTTGTTTTACCTTTAATGATCAAACAACCTTCCTCAGTGTTTTTAACCTTTTGATCAACAAACCTTCCTCATTGTTTTACCTTTTGTCAACAAACTTCCTCAAATTGTTTTACCCTTCGAATTACCAAACTTCCCTCATTGTTTTAATCCTTTTTGATCAACCAAACTTCCTTCAGTTGTTTTCCCTCCGATTAACCTTTAACTTCCTTATTGTTTTACCTTCCAATTAACAAACTTCCCATTGTTTTACCTTCTGATTAACAAACATTCCTCATTGTTTTACCTTTTTCTGATTATAAACTTCCTCAATTGTTTTACTTCCGAAATTAACCAACTTCCTCATTGTTTTTACCTTTTCTGATTTAACAACTTCCTCAAAAATTGTTTTTAACTTCTTTTGATCAAACATCTCCTTCCTCATTGTTTTACCTTTTGATTTCAACAAACTTTTCCTCATTGTTTTACCTCCGAATCAAACAAACTTCCTCATTGTTTTTAATATAAAATACAACAAATCACCTTCCGATCACAAACTTCCTCATTGTTGTACCTTCTGATTAACAAACTTCCTCATTGTTTTACCCTTCCGATTAACAAACTTCCTACTTGTTTTACCTACCGATTAACAAACTTCCTCATTGTTTTTTACTTTCTGATTAACAACTTCCTCATGTGTTTTATTTTCCGATTAACAACTTCCCCCTTGTTTTACCTTCGGATCACAACCTTCACTCATTGTTTTTACCTTTTGATCACAAACTTCCTCATTTTTTACCTTCTGATTACAAACTTCCTCATTGTTTTTACCTTCCGATTACAAAACTTCCTATTCCTCATTGTTTTACCTTTCTGATCAACAACCTTCTCGCTGTTTTCCTTCTGATCAACAAACTTCCTCATTGTTTTACCTTTAATCAACAAACTTCCTCATACGTTTTACCTTTGATCAACAAACTTTCTCATTGTTTTAACTTCCGATTAACAAACTTCCTCATTGTTTTACCTTTTGATCAACAAACCTTCCTCACTGTTTTAACTTTTGGTCCACACCTTCCTCAGTGTTTTACTTTTGATTAAAAAACTTCCTCATTGTGTTTACCTTTCTGATTAACAACTTCCTCATTGTTTTACTTCTGATTAACAAACTCCTCGTGTTTTTACCTTTTTGATCAACAACTTCCTCATTGTTTTTACATTTGATAAACAACCTCTCAGTGTTTTAACTTTTGATAACAAACTCCCTCATTGTTTAGCTTCTGATCACAAACTTTCCTCATTGTTTTACCTTTGATCAACAACCTTCCTCATTGTTTACTTTTTTGATCAACAAACTGCCTCAGTGTTTTAACTTTTTGATCAACAAACTTCCTCATTTTTTACCTTCTGATTACAAACTTCCTCATTGTTTTACCTTTGATCAAACATCTTCCTCAGTGTTTTACCTTTTGATCAACAACCTTCCTCAGTGTTTAACTTTTGATCACCAACTTCCTCATTGTTATCTTTTGATCAAGCTTCCCTCATTGTTTTACCTTCTGAATTAACAAATCCTCATTGTTTTACCTTCGATTAACAACTTCCATTCCTCATTGTTTTTAACCTTCCGTTAACAAACTTCCTCATTGTTTTAACCTTCCGATTAACAAACTGCCTCTTGTTTTACCTTCTGATTAACAAACTTCCCCATTGTTTTCCTTCTGATTGAACAAAACTTCCTCATTGTTTTAACCTTCCGATTACCACACTGCTTCCTCATTGTTTTACTTTCTGATTAACAAACTTCTCATTGTTTTACTTCCTATCACAAACTTCCTCATGTTTTTAACTTTTGATCAACACAAACTCCTCATTGTTTATCTTCGATCACAACTTCCTCAAATTTTTTACCTTCCAATCAACAACCTTCCGCATTGTTTTACCTCTGATTAATAAACTTCAACTCATGGGGGGTGGTTACCTTCCGAATTAACAAACTTCCTCATTGTTTTACCTTCCGATTACAAAAAACTTCTCATGTTTTACTTTTCTGAATTAACAACTTACTCATGTTAACCTTCTGATTACAAACTTCCCCATTGTTTACCTTCTGATCAACAACCTCCTCATTGTTTTTAACTTGATCAACAACTTCCTCATTGTTTTACCTTCTGTATTAACAACTTCCTCATTGTTTTTACCTTCCAATTATCAAACTTCCTCATTGTTTTACTTCTGATCAACAAACCTCCCTCCTGTTTTACCTCTGATCAACAAACCTTCCTGCATTGTTTTTTACCTTTTGATCAACAAACTTCCTCATTGTTTTCACTGTTGATCAACAACTTCCTCATCGTTTTTACCTTTTGTTCAACAAACTTTCTCATTGTTTTACTTTTGGATCAACAAACCTTCCTCTTGTTTACCTTTTTGATCAGCAAACTTCCTCATTGTTTACCTTCTGATCAACAAACTCCTCATTGTTTTAACTTTTGATCACACCTCTTCCTCATTGTTTTAAAGGGGGATCATCAACTTTCCCTCATTGGTTTACCTCCGATTAACAACTTCCTCATTGTTTTACCTTTTTGATCAACAACCTTCCTCATTGTTTTACTTTTGATCAACAAACCTTCCTCATTGTTTTTACCTTTTTGAGTCACAAACTTTCTCATTGTTTTAACTTCGGATCAACTAACTTCCTCATGTTTTACCTTTGATCAACAACCTTCCTCATTGTTTTAACTTTTGAATCAACAACCTCCTCATTGTTTTTAACCTTCCTATTACAAACTCCTCATTGTTTTACCTTTTGATCAACAAACCTTCCTCATTGTTTTAACTTTTGATCAACAAACTTCATCATTGTTTTAACTTTTGATCAACAAACTTCCTCATTGTTTTACCTTTTGATCAACGACCTTCCTCTGGTTTTTACTTCTGATCAACACCTTGCCTCATTGTTTACTCCGATTAACAACTTCCCTCATTGTTTTTTACCTTCTGATTTAACAACTTCCTCATTGTTTTACCTCCGTTAACAAACTTCCTCATTCTTTTACCTTCTGAGCACAACATTCCTCACTGTTTTACCTTCTGGTCAAACAAATTTTTATTATTTTGTTTTTGTCTTTTTGTTTATATTTTTTTAATTTTATTGTTTGGTTTTTTAGTTTTAATGGGGAGTTTTATTTTATCATGTTTTTTTGTTTTTCTTTTATTTATTTTTTTTTTTGTATGTTTTTTTTTTTTTTTTTTATCTTTATACAATTTTTAATATTTTTATTTTATTATTATATATTTTTATTATTTTTAAATTTGGTCTTTTATAATTTTCATTGCATGTAATTTTATAGTTGTAATTTTTATTTGTAATTTTTTTTTTTCTATGTTTTTATTATTGTTATTTTCTTTTAAATTTTTGGTTTTTTAATTTTTTGAATATATTGTTTCTTTTTTAGCATCCAGTCAATCATTGTTTTACCTTCTGATCAACAAACTTCCTCATCTGTTTACCTTCTGAATTAACAACTTCATCATTGTTTTTACCTTTGATCAACAAACTTCTCATTGTTTTACTTGGATCAACAACCTTCCTCAGTGTTTTTAACGTTTGGGATCACACACTTCTCATTGTTTTCCCTTCTGATTAACAGCTTCTTAATCGTTTTACCTCTGATTAAACAAACTTCTCATTGTTTTACTTTTGATCAACAAACTTCCATCATGTTTTTACCTTTTGATCAACAAACTTCCTCAGTGGTTTTTAACTTTGATCAACAACTTCCTCATTGTTTTACCTTTTTCAACAAACTTCCTCATGTTTTACCTTTTGTTCACAAACTTCCTCATTGTTTTACTTTTTGGATCAACAACTTCCTCGTGTTTTAACTTTGTTCACAAACTTCCTCATTGTTTTACCTTCTGATTACAAACTTCATCATTGTTTTTACTTTTGAATCAACAAACTTCCTCATTGTTTTTACCTTTGATCAACAACCTCCTCAGTGTTTTAACTTTTGATCAACAAATTCTCATTGTTTTACCTTTTTGATCAACAACTTCCCATTGTTTACCTTCCGTTAAAAACTTCCTCATTGTTTTACCTTTTGATCATCAAACTTCCTCATTGTTTCCTTCCGATTAACTAACTTCCTTATTGTTTTTACCTTCCGATTACAACCCCTCATTGTTTTACCTTCTGATTAACAAACTTCCTCATTGTTTTACCTTTTGATCAACAAACTTCCTCATTGTTTTAACTTTTGATCAACAACCTTCCTCATTGTTTTACCTTTTGATCAACAAACTTCCTCATTGTTTTACCTTCCGATTAACAAACTTCCTCATTGTTTTACCTTTTGATCAACAACCTTCCTCATTGTTTTACCTTTTGATCAACAACCTTCCTCATTGTTTTACCTTTTGATCAACAAACTTCCTCATTGTTTTAACTTTTGATCAACAAACTTCCTCATTGTTTTACCTTTTGATCAACAAACTTCCTCATTGTTTTAACTTTTGATCAACAACCTTCCTCATTGTTTTACCTTCTGATTAACAAACTTCCTCATTGTTTTACCTTTTGATCAACAAACTTCCTCATTGTTTTACCTTTTGATCAACAAACTTCATCAATTTGTTTTTAACTTTTGATCAACAAACTTCCGTCATTGTTTTACCTTTTGATCAACGACCTTCCTCATGTTTTACCTTCTGATCAACAACCTTCCTCATTGTTTTACCTTCCGATTAACAAACTTCCTCATTGTTTTACCTTCTGATTAACAAACTTCCTCATTGTTTTACCTTCCGATTAACAAACTTCCTCATTGTTTTACCTTCTGATCAACAACCTTCCTCGCTGTTTTACCTTCTGATCAACAAACTTCCTCATTGTTTTACCTTTTGATCAACAAACTTCCTCATTGTTTTAACTTTTGATCAACAACCTTCCTCATTGTTTTACCTTCTGATTAACAAACTTCCTCATTGTTTTACCTTTTGATCAACAAACTTCCTCATTGTTTTAACTTTTGATCAACAACCTTCCTCATTGTTTTACCTTCTGATTAACAAAACTTCCTCATCCATTGTTTACCTTTTGATCAACAAACTTCCTCATTGTTTTAACTTTTGATCAACAACCTTCCTCATTGTTTTACCCTCTGATTAACAAACTTCCTCATTGTTTTACCTTCTGATTAACAAACTTCCTCATTGTTTTACCTTCCGATTAACAAACTTCCTCATTGTTTTACCTTCTGATTAACAAACTTCCTCATTGTTTTACCTTTGATCAACAAACTTCCTCATTGTTTTACTTTTTGATCAACAAACTTCCTCATTGTTTTAACTTTTGATCAACAAACTTCCTCATCGTTTTACCTTTTGATCAACAAACTTCCTCATTGTTTTACCTTTTGATCAACAAACTTCCTCATTGTTTTACCTTTTGATCAACAAACTTCCTCATTGTTTTACCTTTTGATCAACAAACTTCCTCATTGTTTTACCTTCCGATTAACAAACTTCCTCATTGTTTTACCTTCTGATTAACAAACTTCCTCATTGTTTTACCTTCCGATTAACAAACTTCCTCATTGTTTTACCTTCTGATTAACAAACTTCCTCATTGTTTTACCTTCCGATTAACAAACTTCCCCATTGTTTTACCTTCTGATCAACAACCTTCCTCATTGTTTTACCTTCTGATTAACAAACTTCCTCATTGTTTTACCTTCTGATTAACAAACTTCCCCATTGTTTTACCTTCTGATCAACAACCTTCCTCATTGTTTTACCTTTTGATCAACAAACTTCCTCATTGTTTTACCTTCTGATTAACAAACTTCCTCATTGTTTTACCTTCCGATTAACAAACTTCCTCATTGTTTTACCTTCCGATTAACAAACTTCCTCATTGTTTTACCTTCTGATCAACAAACTTCCTCATTGTTTTACCTTTTGATCAACAAACTTCCTCATTGTTTTACCTTCTGATTAACAAACTTCCTCATCGTTTTACCTTTTGATCAACAAACTTCCTCATTGTTTTAACTTTTGATCAACAACCTTCCTCATTGTTTTACCTTCTGATCAACAAACTTCCTCATTGTTTTACCTTTTGATCAACAAACTTCCTCATTGTTTTAACTTTTGATCAACAACCTTCCTCATTGTTTTACCTTTTGATCAACAAACTTCCTCATTGTTTTACCTTTTGAGCAACAACCTTCCTCATTGTTTTACCTTTTGATCAACAAACTTCCTCCTGGGAGAAGATAGACAATGAATAATAATATAAGTGGAATGGAACTTTTGGATTTAACGAAATGGATCCGTAATTGTCTTTTCAAGGATTTGTGAATCTTTATAATGGATCTGGAATACTCTCTGGAAGAATTTGAGTTACCACGTAGCCTCAAATAGGGTGGTTACCTTGGGACCTTGGCTTCCAAAGGATGCACACACACACACACACACACACACACATACACACACACAACACACACACACACACACACACACATATATATATATATATATATATATATATATATATATATATATATATATATGATATGTATATAATAAGTATGTATATATATATGTGCACGTGTGTGTGTGTGTGTAGTGTGTGTGTGTATGTCTGTTGTGTCTGAGTTAAATGTCTCAAATTGTGGAATAGTTTAGGATGGGATGGAATTTTTGTTATTTTTCGACATTATTTTGGAATTATTTGACGTCCCTCCCTTTTTATTATTATTTTTTAGTACTTTTTCTGAGTTTTAAATCATTACTTTAAGCCTCGGAATAACATTACGGATATTTATTTATTCAAATATTTTTTTTATATAGATTTATTTATTTGTTACTGTAGTTTTTCAAGGGAGTAAACTGAACTCATAATTATTACTAACATGTGGCAGGACATGGTAAGAGACAGGAACTCAAAGGTTAATAACTGTGATTGCGTTTTGGATGCTGCAAAGGATACCCAGCGTTCCCAGTTCGTTATGGTTTACATCAACAGCGAGATCTTCGTTGCAGTGTCATTTTCTTGGGAAGAAATCAGCACATATTTCCCGTTCTGTCTTTCCTTGGACTCTGTTCCTTGTTCAGTGCCATCTCTCGCTCTCCCGCTCTCCTGATCTCGTGAACCACGCCCACAACGAACACCTTGGCCCCTCCCACCCCTTCCATTGGCTGCTGCGCCATCAAACCCCACCCAGCCCCGTTGCTATTGGTTACCATCATCTCGAGACGCCGCCCCCTGGGATGTCCCAGGACAGGGGCATCATGTCGCCGGGAATCTCGCCTGGTGCAACTCACTCGTTCTTCGCCTTCGCAAGTGTTTGGTACGATCGTTCTCACACGAAACCAAAAGTCTCTTTTAATTACAAATTACCTCTTTTACGGCAGGAAGCTTTTACTCGGACCTTACGGAAAGGAAAAAAAAGTTCGCTCACGGGTTTTTGAAACAATCGATCGCGGCCAAAGGAAATTAGAAACCGCTGGTAAAAGAGACATATTCAATTCCCTAGAAAACGAATGGAGAGAGAGAGAGGTAACCCGATCAATAAGGATTAGCCGTAGCACCCTCCGGAATTCTACAGGAACTGGATTCCTTTTTGTTACCCTGTTATACACCATCCGGAAGGACTTAGGCGACGCCGGGACAGAAACCGCCCCCCTCCCCCCTCAAAAGAAAATGAGACAGGAAATTTGTTCGGGGGGAAAATAATATGTGTTTGTGATCGGTCTGGAGTCGGTCGAGACCACCATGGTGCAGGAGACCGACGACATGGCGGCTCACCACCACTACACCACAGGTAAAATCGCGCCCTCCCGTTTTTTCCACCCTTCCATTTTCTATCTCCCGTATCTCTCTCTCTCTCTCTATCTCTCTTTCTGTCTGTTTCTCCTTCCTCTTTCTTCAGGACGGATAGCGTAGACAGGCACAGGACTTCAACGTTTACAGTGTATGCTTAGTGAGACGAGGTTGGTAGACAGTAGACTGTGTAGACTGAAGGGGGGCATTTTATATGTGGCCTGAGCAGGAACCCCCCGTGGGGTTCTGTCGCTTTTCGTGGTGTGAATTGAACGACAGCGACAAAGACATCGTCGCCACGTCAGTGAGGTGTGCTGCCGTATTACGCAGAGTGTCACGTTGCTTCTAATCTGGTCAGTGTTATCAGGGGGTCTCAGGGGACGAACGTTTTTTGGACGTTTTTGAAGGGTCAGGCAGGCGCCGAGTTCTTGTATTCAGTTTCAACTTTGAATTTACTGTACACTCTCGTAGGTACAACAGTTTACAAAGTCTCCCAATCAGCAGAGAGAGAGAGCAGATGGGGAGAAGGAAGGACGAGAGAGAGAGAGAGAGAGAGAGAGAGAGAGAGACGCACACACAGCCTCTTGTAACATGACAGCTATATACTTAAAAAGGAGTCGGGTCGGGCGGTGAGCCCTTGAGCCGAAAGCTATTGAGGATCCCCAAATCGCATATTGATATATTACGGTGTGTTATGACTTTGAAGTAGTGGAATATAAACAGCTCTGCCCAAACAAACACTGTTGGTCTGCCCGTGATTTATGGCAGCGCGCGCGCGCGCCCGCGATTCAGAAGGATCGGCTCTGTTGATGACGGTGCTGGTGATGGTGGTAATAACGGCCCGCGAGAGGAGCGGTATTTGGCGTTGCCGGAATGTTATTGTTTTGCCTTATTTTTTTATTTCTTTATTTTTTTAAATTTTATTCCTTCGAACAGTTGCTGAGATGTTGATGCGCTGAATGGCTTGTTCCTGCAGAATTTCCAAGTTGTACTATTGACGGTTTCTGGGGGTTTACTGTTCCGGGTTATTTAGGGCGAAAAAGATTTTCAATGTACGCGTTATTAATTGCAGATGGAATTATAATGTCACCGATGTTTAAGATATCTATATGCAAGCGTTATTTACCGATAATATCTGCTAAATATTCTGTTAATTTATCAATTTAATACCATAAGATTTCATTGTTTACTTTTGCACGAGAGATTTGTAACCGGCTCTTTTACGGGCCATTACACTGATTTGCCCCAGTGATACGAATATTGGTTCCCCACGTGGTCGGTAATGTAGTGATAAACTTCACAAACTTAGTAACTCGTATTACGCTGTCATATGACGGTGGTTATATCTTCACCGGTATGGCCTTTGTATCAGTATCCAGAACTCCTTTTTTTTTTTTTTTTTTTTTTTTTTTTTTCTGAGATCGCTAGTTTCTCTGTTCCTCCTAGAATAGTTTTGGAGACTTTCATGTTATGGTTTGTGTATACCTTTATCTCGTCTTCCTATACTTCCTAATAAACACCATATTCTTTGGAAGCTTGAATTTCAAATCAGTGGCCCTTATGGGCTTGTTCCATATGAATTGGTTTCATCTTCTGAATAATAATAATAATAATAATAATAATAATAATAATAATAATAATAATAATCTAACAAAGTTCTCTGAGCTTCAGAGTTCTTGAAAGTTATACGGGGAAACCATTGTAGCTAATACTTACGTTTCACTAATTTTCAGGGCTGAAGTTGTAGAATTTTATTTTCCGAGCTATGTAGCTTTCATTTGTTTTTGTTCCCTTCAATTCATAGGAGAGGGGCTTGTTACATATATACAGTATGCGCCTAGGTGCATATATGGGCTATGACGTACAAATATAAAGATGTATATCGTAGATCTAATATTCAGGGTCGTTTCATATTTAAGTGAAACCGCATGAGATTTTGTTCAGTATATGCACATGGATGAATGTATGTAAAAATATGTGAAATGTCGTCATATGGGTGCCGTCAGGTTGGTTTCCTTATAATAGGTACAGACTTTGCAGAAGCTTCACCTGAATGCGAAGCTTCTCTTCAGTATTAACTTTTCGCTCGCAAACATTTCCTTTCTTAAGAGACCACTTGCCGCTTGTGTTCTCAGTATCTTTCTAATAATAAAAACTCTTTAGATAATTTAGAGATATTGATTAATAGTGTATCGAGTACATTAGCTAATTCATTTAAAATAATATTTGCTGTACCGACAAGTCTCTCTTGCATTTCTTTGTAACTTTGTAACATCATATTGACTACGTAGATGTCGTGACTAAAATTTATTGGTATGCCGGAATCGGTAGGTAATCTGTCAGCGACTTCATAGCAATTTAT
>NC_087203.1:108765561-108788061 GCF_015104395.2 Macrobrachium nipponense | reverse complement strand
ATTATTATTATTATTATTATTATTATTATTATTATCTGTGGTATAGGATGCTCTTATGAAGACGTCATGTAAATTATAATCTCTTGTGTTAAGGAATTTTATCCGCCATAGCGAAAGTGGAATAGTTCTTTCATTCCACAGATATTTATTTATTTATAAATCTTTAGGAAATCATGACAGGGAACATTATTTTAACGGAACGCTTGTAAATGTGTTTGTGTTTGTATGTGTAAGAGAGAGAGAGAGAGAGAGAGAGAGAGAGAGAGAGCTCAAATCAAGAAAGTAGCCATGTTTTGGATAAGGCAAGGAGTGAATTCTATACCATATACCAAATATAACAGAGAGAGAGAGAGAGAGAGAGAGAGAGAGAGAGAGAGAGAGAGAGAGAGAGAGATAAGGGAGGGGGGGCGGGGTAGGGTGCGGGATTTAAGAAATCAAAGGAATTTATCCTGTTGACAGGAAGAGTGATAAATTGTCGGTTGGGAGTATATTGCTGATAAAGAAGAAATCAAAGGCTCCTTTATTTTGTTGACTTAGAGAAAGTGAGAGAGATGTGTAAAGGTTAGTTGTTGACAGAGTTGAAAGTTATCTTGATTTCGCTGAGAGAGAGAGAGAGAGAGAGAGAGAGAGAGAGAGAGAGAGTAAATTGCTGTAAAATGAATAAAACACGAAGACGAAGAAGAAGAAGAAGAAGAAGAAGAAGAAGAAGAAGAAGAAGAGAGAGAGAGAGAGAGAGAGAGAGAGAGAGAGAGAGAAATTGCTATAAAATGAATAAAATGAATGAAAACGAAGACGGAGAGAGAGAGAGAGAGAGAGAGAGAGAGAGAGAAAGTAAATTGCTATATGAATATAAAAACGAGATAGAATTAGTATAAAGAGAAACATTAAGATGTTCGTATAACTGACGAGAGAAATTAAAAAAAAAAATTTATTACTTCAAAGAGAGAACTAAAATAAGTAGACAATGCTGGCGAAGTACGAGATAAAACAGATTTTAAAATTTCATGTGAGAGAGAGAGAGAGAGAGAGAGAGAGAGAGAGAGAGAGAGAGAGAGAGAGAGAGAATTTCAAAGGAGCTCGGTACATTATGCTGTTCGGAGATGAATGCACAGGTCTTGGCAACCTGAATTAGCCGGAAGATGAGTTTACCTTGCCCGTCCGTAAATAAAATCTTTAATTTAAAAAAAAGCGGCTGGTTTCCATCGTGATTTTCCGAAATGGGCTTTATAAATATTATGTATATATATATATTATATATATATATATATATATATAGTATATATATATATATACATATATATATATATATATATATATATATATATATATTTAAAGATTAAGGATTTGTTAAGCTAAAATATTAGCATATTCGCCTTATGTACCATGTGAAATTACGGATCACATGCGAAGTGTTTTAAGCGATAATAATAATAATAATAATAATAATAATAATAATAATAATAATAATAATAATAATAATAATAATAATAATAATAATAAAATTAGAATTACAAAACGTAAAATGCTTGTGGTACTCATTAAAACTGATAAACGGTCTACGATGCTTATAAATATATGATTATAATTATTTTATTATTATTATATATATATTATATATTGCGCTACCAGTTATAACTGCTGAACGATATGCTATTATTATTATTATTATTATTATTTTATTATTATTATTATTATTATTATTATTATTATTATTATGTTGATCCGTTAAACGCTAAACTTGTATATTATTATTATTATTATTATTATATTATTATTATTGTTATGTTGATCCGTTAAACGCTAAAACTTGTATATTATTATTATTATTATTATTATTATTATTATTATTATTATTATTATGTAAAACAATTGCGCTACCAGTTATATTTGATGAACGATTTAGCTATTGTTATTATTATTATTGTTATGACCCGATAAACGCAAAAACTTGACTACCCGGTAGTTGCATTAAGCACCTGGGCGACTCCCCCCCCCCCCCCCCCCCCCCCCTGCCGATGCTTTGCGAAGTATTATAAAGAGGTGATTTATCGCCGAAGTTCGGATGCAAATGGATTCTGCCGATGTTCGACCTTTTAAAGATTATGTGTCTGGAGCTTCCGGCTTCCTTTAAAAAGACAAGGTGATGATGTGATTTCGCTTCATAAAATTGTTTCGCTTACTCGGGGAGTAAGCCTACAAACTATTTGTTGTTGTTGTTGTTGTCGCTTACTCGGGGAGTAAGCCTACAAACTACTTTGTTGTTGTTGTTGTTGTCGCTTACTCGGGGAGTAAGCCTACAAACTGCTTTGTTGTTGTTGTCGCTTACTCGGGGAGTAAGCCTACAAACTACTTTGTTGTTGTTGTTGTTGTCGCTTACTCGGGGAGTAAGCCTACAAACTACTTTGTTGTTGTTGTTTGTTGTCGCTTACTCGAGGAGTAAGCCTACAAACTACTTTGTTGTTGTTGTTGTCGCTTACTCGGGGAGTAAGCCTACAAACTACTTTGTTGTTGTTGTTGTCGCTTACTCGGGGAGTAAGCCTACAAATTACTTTGTTGTTGTTGTCTTGGGGGGGTAGGGAGTTGGGTACTAAAGCCCTGTGGAAAAGCCTAAAAAGGTCTAAAAATGTGTTTCGCGTTGAGTTAAAGATACAGGAATTTTATGATAAGATATTCATGATTTTTTTTTTATTAGATAATATGTAAAGAATAAATATTGTCCATGTTAAAAGTGTAGAACAATTATTTCTAATAAAATATAACGTATTTATTTCAATTTTCGTAGGAAAAAAATGCGCTATTTGATGGTAGATTTTAGCACGCGCCCTGAGTAACCTGGAGATCGGATCACGCCTTGTTTTGAATGAACCATGCATTCCCGTGCGGTTAACTTCTGCAGTTCGGATAAAAGTGTTTTATCTTCATGTAAATGATTATGTTTATTAGATTATGTTGGCATATGTATTGGTTGTGTTCAGTATAGTTTACATAAACATACATAGCGATTATCATTAAATATACACAATTTCGTCCGATTTTGAAAGCGGTTGGGTTCCCTGTTTTGCGTAGATTTTCATTGTTTATGTATTTCCTATTTTGTGCAGATTTTCATTGTTTATGTATTTCCAATTTTGTGCAGATTTTCATTGTTTATGTATTTCCAATTATGTGCAGATTTTCATTGTTTATGTATTTCCAATTTTGTGCAGATTTTCATTGTTTATGTATTTCCAATTTTGTGCAGATTTTCATTGTTTATGTATTTCCAATTTTGTGCAGATTTTCATTGTTTATGTATTTCCAATTTTGTGCAGATTTTTCATTGTTTATGTATTTCCAATTATGTGCAGATTTTCATTGCTTATGTATTTCCTATTTTGTGCAGATTTTCATTGTTTATGTATTCTTGCCGCCTGTCCTCCTGTTGCCCTTGATAGGTCACACAATTGAAACGTCTTTGTCGGTATGGATTGTTTGTGTGTTGAACTTTCTTCTTTGCCTTTGGAGATTTTTTTTTTTTTTTTTTTACTTCGTTTGAGGCTGTCTTCTATTTTTATGATTCTTCATATATATGATAATCTGATAGCGGAGGGGTTTCAGGCATGGTATTAAATGTATGGTGATTAGAAAAAAAACTTTTTCACATGTTTTAAATATTTGTTTTAATTTTTTTCTGAATGTATGGTGTATAGCAAAAACTTTTTTACACGTTCATATATTTTTTCCCATTTTTCTGGTGTTAGCCGCCTCGTGTAAAAAAAAAACACTCCGTCCGGGGTTTTAAAATTAAATTGATTTTTCTGTTTTTGTACATACATACATATATATTATATATATATATATATATATATATATCTATATAATATATATATATATATATATATATATTTAATGTATAATGGAAAACTAGATTGCCATAATTTTTTATATTACCGTAGAGTAATTGGCGGACGCAGATTTTATTGAAACTAATCGGCCGTTAAAATTTTTGACGATTTTATTTTAACAGAATCGGCGACAATTTCGCTTCAACCAGTCGCTGTTGCAGAGTGACATATTAAAAAACTAACAAATTTATCGGAACAATACAGAGCAGCGTATTAAGAAAAGTTAACATAAGTTTATCGGAACAATACGGAGCAATAGATTATAAAAAGTAACAGATCGGGACAGTGCAGAGCAACAGATTAAAAAAGTAACAGATCGTAACAATAAAATATCACCATTGAAGTATAACTAAGTATCATTTTAAATCACCTAAACAAAGCCATCATGTCAGGCAAAGGTTTGCAAACAAGGCAGTGACCTATTTCACTCACTTTGTGGCAGACTTTGGGATTTCTTTCCTGCTTCTGTTTTTTCGGGTTTCCGTAGACTTCCGTTTTTTGGGAGGTGGTTCCGCTGCTGCTTTTCGGGATTGGGTTGCCTGTTCCGTCGGCCTCGGCCTTGGCTTGGAAACAAATATGAAAGGGATAACATTAAAATAATAATAATAACAGTAAACTATATTTGGCTCATGATAATGATAACGAAGATCTTGATAAATAATATGATAAAAGTGAGGAAACATTTAATAATAATAATAATAATAATAATAATAATAATAATAATAATAATAATAATAATAATAATGTTGGGAAAAACTCTCTATCGCGAGAGTATTATACGTATAATGTTCTAAGAGATCCACAATTGTGGACCGCTTAGATCAAAATAATAATAATAATAATAAATAATAATAATAATAATAATAATAATAATAATAATAATAATAATAATCTTAAGAAAAGCTCTTGTTTTTCCCGTCTTATTGCAAGCTGTTTTAGCATCGTCTCCAGAGTGCCGATTCCGCGAGTTGATTATTATTATTATTAGCGCCTCTGTGGCGTGATCGGTATGGTCTTGACCTGCCACCTCGGTAGCAGCGAGTTCGATTCTCGGGCATTCCATTGAGGTGTTAGAGATGTGTATTTCTGGTGATAGAAGTTCACTCTCGACGTGGTTCGGAAGTCACGTAAAGCCGTTGGTCCCGTTGCTGAATAACCACTGGTTCCATGCAACGTAAAAACACCGTACAAACAATTATTCTTATTAATAATGTTAAGAGGAGGGTGAGGAGGTGTAGGAAAAAGCAGCTGTTTATCAGGGCCAAGACTACTAGACGGGAGGCTGCCAAGGACTTGTGTGCGCTGCTAGTCATCAATATATAACCCAGAGAGACTTTTCGGAGACCATCAATATTGCCCAAACGCAATAATGGCGAAAGGTATCTGCATAATCAACGTGGTTAGGGTGTTTCGTGGGTCCCGGGAGGCGGGTGGGGAGGGGACACGCTGTTTCTTCATGCATATATTATCTCTTTTTTCCCCCCGCAAAAAAGAGAGAGAGAGAGAGAGGAGAGAGAGAGAGAGAGAGAGAGATTACAGTACCTGCTTGAGCATATTTTAGAATGGGTTGCGTTCATTAAATTTCTTCCGGAAACTGGAATCCGTTTGGTGTACAAGATCACGCGTATGAGATCTGTTTTTTCCGGGTTGCGTTCACGAGGAGTTTATTGCTTGTGAACTATAGCAAATGACTGTTTTGCTGTGTCTGATTCAAAGTGGAAAAATATCATATGAAAATTCGGCTGAAGAATACCGGCGAGTGCACGCACTCACTCACGCACATATGAAATATTTCTATATAATAGATATGCGTGTTTTGCGGACTCGTTCAGCAATATTTAAGCGTTGTGTTAAATTTTTATTTCTTAATTTTTTTTCAAAGAGTTTGGTTTCTTTGAGGTTTTTCAATGATTAGCTGCAAAAATGCGTATATTCTTGCGACCTCGGATACGATATAAAGGGATCATTATTCCATATCTTTTTCAGTAATGAACAGATGTTTTATTCATCTTCTTCTTCTTCTTCTTCTTCTTCTTCTTCTTCTTCTTCGTCTTCTTCTTCTTCTTTCGTCTTCTTCTTCTTCTTCGTCTTCTTCTTCTTCTTCTTCTTCTTCTTCTTATTAATTATTATTATTATTATTATTATTATTATTATTATTATTATTATTATTATTATTATTATGTAAAAAGTATTTAGTGAACCTTCGTGATTTATCACCGAACGTATTCTAATTAGTATTTTTTGTTGTTGTGGGCAATTATTTTTTTTATCGTAATTTTATAATTAAAGTTTTCTCCGCCCCGTTTCTCCCATTTAAAGGAAAGCCAAGTTCTATTAGTGAAGGGAATAAGATAAATGAATATTACGTTGCTTTGTTGGAAATAACAAAACAGTTTTCTTCTCTCTCTCTCTCTCTCTCTCTCTCTCTCTCTCTCTCTCTCTCTCTCTCTCTCTCTCTCTCCCCTTCAAAACAACAAGAGAAAATAAACATAAAGTTATGACTACAATTAATTCGACAAATGTATGTGAACGTTAAAAAATCAAGAAACTCCATCGGTTATAAGATTAAACTCTCTCTCTCTCTCTCTCAAACAAACAAACAAACAGACAAATCTTCAAGAAACACATACACACAAACCCAAATTAGAAAATGAATAAAATGAATGCAGTAACCGAATATAAAATTCCACTTCAACGAAAATAAGTGATGATACCCTCTCTCTCTCTCTCTCTCTCTCTCTCTCTCTCTCTCGTACGAAACATCAAGAAACACAAAAATACCTAAATTCATAAATGAATAAAATGAATGCGGTAAACGAATATAAAGTGCCTACGGTAAAAAAAGCTAGACACTTCAATGAAAATCAGTTATGATACCCCTCTCTCTCTCTCTCTCTCTCTCTCTCTCTCTAGGTCCCCTCCTCCTCCTCCTCCTCCCTAGCTATTATCCCGCCATTAACTCAAAATTTACGAAAAAAGAGGGGAAGAAGTTTCGGCAGTGGTTCCCTCGTCGGTAATCGCTTCCGGTCCCCGTGTGGGGGTTTGGGGGGGTGGTCGGATGGTTTATTCCCAAAACGCATTCATTGGCTCTTGGCCTTGATGATGATTATAAAGATTGCTCTCTTCGCCACCTCCCCCCTTCCCACTCTTCCGCCCCCCTTCCCCCCCCAGGCCCCTCCTGGCACCTCGAAGGTCACACGGGTGAGGAAGTCTGAAGGTTCTGGTCAAGATTGGATTAGAGATGATTTTGTGGAAAGGGGGAATTCTATTGTTATTTAATGGCGGACGATAAGGTTATTATATGAAAATACAGTGTGTGTGTCTGTGTGTGTGTGTATTTTTTTTCTGTGTGACGTAGATAGTGTGCAGGTATATAGTGCAATTTCCCGTAAGTATATCATTACAGTCGTAAAGACAGAAATGCAGAGAAGCATAATATATGCAAATATAATGCATTTCCAAATTTACTTAGATATTAATATCATTGCCACGGGCAGTTACTTTGATAATAATAATAATAATAATAATAATAATAATAATAATAATAATAATAATAAAATAATAATAATAAAAATAATAATAATAATCTTTGTGTTTTTAAGTTCATTTCCTCCACTATCGAAATAGTACGGAGGTTACATATTTACCCTTTACTGTCTGTCCATTAAAATACCTCTAAAATTGATTGTTAGATTTGGATAACATTTTGCGTGTATAGACATGGTTTCAAGGAATAGACTAGATTGTTAGGAGCCCGGATCTTGATGTATAGAGGAGGGTGTTTTTTTTTTGTTTTTTTTTTTCATATTTGCTTAATAATGAATGGATGAATGAATAAATTACTTTGCGTTAAAAGAGGCGAATGTCTAACCAAGTGATTTTAAGTGCGTAGTTTTCGCGTAAGATTTTAAATTACGCATTCAGTGCTCTGCGTATTATTGCTGTTGCTAATTCCATACGCAAAGACTTAGAAATATATATATTTTTTATTGTTGTTGTTATCCTTTTTCGTTCATGTTACTGAGAATTCAGGAGAGCCGTACCTTTCGAAGTCTCTTGTATATTTGTTTTTTACGTTAATTCCCATTAAAATACTTTCCGTGCGCTGTAAACTTCATTAAAATTCCGCGCCAAGGAAGAACTGCTTTCGTATTTTCGTTTCCATATTCCTTCTATTTTCGTGACATTCGACTACTGGTATTTGTTTATACCTATATTACTTTAAAAGCTTAGAAAAGCGTGGTATTACAGAGATGTTTATTGCATTGCAAGATATTTCACCAACTTGAGGATTGATATCTTTGTGTTTTTTTTAGTTAAATGTTGTCGACAAATACTTTTTTCTTTAAATTTTTAAATTGTGCTTTCGGAGTTTTTTTTTCTTTTTTTTGTGTTTGCTTGCGTAGAGTTTTTCTTGAGAATTTACATATACTTTGATTGTCGTTTACTTATAAAAATTTTTTGTTCAGGCAATCTGACGGGTACTCTGTACTTGAATTTCCAGAAGATAAACTTTCCGTTAAGATAATCCTTGGGATTACACGCACACACAAACACATATATATTTTGATTGTCCTTTACTTAAAAAAAAGTTTTTGTTCAGGCAATCTGACGGATGCACTTATACTCGAGTTCAGCACTTAAACTTTCGGTTAAGATGAACCTTGTGAAGACATACACACACATATATTTATATATATTTATTATCTATATGTATAACTGATTCACGGAGGCATGGAACGTGATGTATAATAAAGGCAAACGCCACGAAGGAAAAGTGACACAACGGAGTCGTTGCTAAACCTTTCGACACATGAGTCTGCTAGTAAAGGACCGTGTGTCGAAAGGCCTGGCAATCTCTCCGTTGTTTCACTTTTATTTTCCTTCGTGGCATATATATATATATATATATATATATATTATATATATATATAATATATATATATATATATATATAAATAAACTGGACAGAAAGCTCCCCACAGAACCAACAGGAGAAGGGTCATGATTTTATTATAAAAGGATACGTTCTAGTTTTCCCCCCCTGACGTCAGACATCCTCAGTCCCTACAAAGCGCATAAAATAATTGTATTTGCAGATTGAGGATTGTGCCGACGTCAGCTTGAACGTATCTTTTATAATAAACTATGACCCTTCTCCTGTTGGCTTGTGTGGGCTTCCTGTGCTGTTGCTGTCTTGGTGATTTCCTGACGAATATATATATATATATATATATATATATATATATATATATATATATATATATATATATATATACTGGTAAAAGTGTTCTGTAATAACGAATTCCATCTAATAAAAGGAGCCCATAAAACACCAAATGTAGAGAGAAAAGTACTTATTATTTCAGAGACTGCTGTCTCTCTCTCAGGTTATATGAAGAGAGACAGCAGTCTCTGAAATATAGTACTTTTCTCTCTACATTTTGGTGTTTTTTTATGGGCTCCTTTTATTATATATATATATATATATATATATATATATATATATATATATATATATATATATATATATATATATATATATATTTGCAACACAGGCCGCTGTCATTCTCATCAATTTCTCAATCAATCTTTTAGTTAATGTTTGTTCCCTGCGAGACTCAAGATAACGACAGGTCTTTCGTAATACCTTCTTTTATCCTCGTTGTAAATATCTGTCCCTTTATCTTCCCTTTATTTTTCTTATCTTAAGCCCGGATTTTGATCGATGATCTCGCTAAATGCTTTGCGTCATAATTGTTGATTGTTTCAGATCTCATTTATCCCAAATGTCGGTTATGTGTTAGTCTGGGGTGGGTTACGCTATCAAACGCTGAATAGGATGGTATATTTTGTATGTATGCATGTACGTATATATATATATATATATATATATATATATATATATATATATATAATATATATTATATATTATATACATATATAATTTGTTAATATATATACATAATTGTATTTATATATATGTGTATGTATGTATATGTATATATTGTATATATAGATATGTATAAATAAATATCTGAGTAGGACATAAAATTGTACCTATCAAAATGCGTATATAATGACACACATATGCCTTTGTGTTTTTGAATATGCGTAACCTTTTTCTAATCCAATCCATATCCAGAAATTGAATTGAATCGGTCCGGAGAACGAAATTGAACGTCTTTCATTTTCTTCCGCAGTCTGCGACCATCGGCTTTGTGACGTCAGAATTTGGTATTGGATCAATCATCATTAATCCAACTTTCTGTTTTATATATTCGGTGTCTTTGACCTTTGATGCTGTTACGGCAGGTTAGCGTCCAAATCAATCAACATTTGGTTTTCATTCAGTCTCGTTCCTGGTGTCTTTGAGGTGTCTGCTGGGACGTAGAGAAATTAAATCAAAATCTATTGAATTTTGAAGTTTGGTCTTCGGTTAAGGTCGGCTGGTTGGAATATCGGTGTAATGGTCCGCTCGTACGTCACTTGTTTCTCGTATTGCTGTGGTGTCCATCTCTCGTTTTTCAAGGTTCATCGATAATAATTTGTCTCTAGTGTAAGAATTTACTAAATGATACTATGTTGTGCAAGAGTTTACTTGATACTTTGTTGTGTAATAATTTACTTAAGGATACTTTGTTGTGTAAGATTTGACTTGATACTTTGTCTCTTGTGTAAGAATTTACCAAATGATACTTTGTTGGGCATGAGTTTACTTGATACTTTTTTATGTAAGATTTGACTAGATACTTTGTCTCTTGTGTAAGATTTTACATAAGGGTACTTTGTTTTGTAAGATTTGAATTGATACTTATTGATGAAATTAGCGTTGAAACTGAGTGCACCTGTGATGCAATTATTGATCCAAAATGTTCGATGCGTTTTCTGTGTGAATTTAGACAATAGTTTCAGGAGTTATGTTTTTTAATTATTTATTTTTATTTTTATTTTTTTTACGCGAAGGCGATTGCAACGGACAACCCAGAGCTCTTTGTCTTTCCCAGACCGCAAGAAAAGAGGAAAAAGAAAGTAAATGGAAGGGGAATGAGGCTTAGACTTCGAAAGATGCGATAGACGAACTTCATCTTGAAGAATGAACAAGTAAAAAATGCGCGAACCGAGTTTTTTTTTTTTTTTAAACAGTCGCTATAGTTTATAATCAAGGCCACCGAAAATAGATCTATCTTTCGGTGGTCTCGGTATAAAGCTGTATGAGCCCCGGTTCATGAAACTTTAAACCGCGGGCCGGTGGTAGCCTTTCCTATATCATTGCCAAAAGCATGATTATGCCTAACTTTAACCTTAGATAAAACAAAAGCTACTGAGGCTAGAGGGCTGCAATTTGGTCTGTTTGATGATTGGAAGGTGGCTGATCGACTTACCAATTTGCAGCCCTCTAGCCTCGGCAGTTCTTAAGATTTATGGGTGGACAATAAAAGTGCGGACAATAAAAGTGCGGACGGACAGACAAAGCAGTCACAGTAGTTTCATAGAAACCTAAAAGTCGTCAACAAAGAACGGCCTAAGATCTCAACCGTTCACAGTGCAACGAAGTTCGAAAAAACTAACAATCAATAACTAGGTCCCGGAGGAGAAAGCAAACCATATTGAACTTTTAAACAGCTTTAATCGATGTTAAGCTGCTGATCTACGTAAATGATTTGATAAAGCAGTTCAGGAGACGTTGTAAGGCTCTATTAAGAAAAACTGTATTTCGAGTGAATTTTTTTTTTATCAGTGACAACGATGCTCAGGAGATAAGACCTTTTGATCGCGAGATAAGTTATCGCCTTGTCGTCGTTTGGGAAGTTCAAGAAGTGACGTATTGGGTTTTGAGAAGAGGCGGCCGACGGAACGGGCACCTTCGTACTCGTATTGGAAGAACGTAACAAGGAATGTGGGCATAATATTTTTTATTTGAACCCTCGCGATGGATGTGTCCATACAGTGTCCTGATTTTTTTTTTTTTTTTTTTTTTTGTTTTTTTTTTTTCCGATTTTAGGAATAGTTTTTTTTTTTATGTAAATATAACCGTTTAAACCAAGACAGCAACGATGTTGTATTTCCAGAGGAAAGATACGATTTGAATTGAATTGAATATAAAATTTAGGCCATAGGCCAAGCACTAGGACCTACGAGGTCATTCAGCGCTGAAACGGAAATTGACAGTAAAAGCTTTGAAAGGCGTAACAGGAGAAAAACCTCAAAGCAGTTGCACTATGAATCAATTGTTAGAAGAGGGTGGAGAGTAAGATGGAAGAAAGAGAATATGAAAGGAAAGGGGTTGCAGCTATGGGCCGAAGGCACGCTGCAAAGAACCTTAAGTAACGCCTACAGTGCACCTCATGCGGTGCACTGACGGCACTAACTCCCTACGGGGGAGTAAAGATGCGGAACACGACGATGTCGACGTCACACAACCAATATGTCTACCCACCACTGATCAGAAACGTTCGCTCTATTGTAGTTTCGATCTGAGGTAACCATTGCTTAGTTACACCTTTCATACGCCAGACAGTAGTGATTCATTCAAAGCGCCTCAATGGCGTGGTTGGTATGGTGATAGAAGTTCACTCTCGACATGGTTCGGAAGTCACGTAAAGCCGTTGGTCCCGTTGCTGAATAACCACTGGTTCCATGCAACGTAAAAGCACCATACAAACAAACAGAAGTGATTCATTTCTCTCCATAAAGTCCTTGTTAGTGAATGTGAAGAATAACATTGGGTGTGATGGAAGCAATATATCTTTATCCGTTGGAAGTCCAAGGTCAAGTGGTTTATGGTTCCCTGAAAGCAGTTCGATTCCAGTATATTTACATACTATTTATATTTACAGTTAAAGAATGCCATGCATTTCAGCCTAACTTCACTAACCTAACCTAACTTTTGCTATTATTATTATTATTATTATTATTATTATTATTAATTATTATTATTATTATTATTATTATTATTATTATTATTATTATTATTATTATATTTACAAGTAAAGCTTACGTTTTAGCCTAACTTCACTAACCTAACCTAATTTCAGTTATTATTATTATTATTATTATTATTATTATTATTATTATTTATTTAAGGCATAGAATACTCTACATCTCAGCCTAACTTAGTGACCTTACCTAACCACAGTTATTATTATTATTATTATTTATTATTATTATTATTATTATTATTATTATTATTGCGGGCAAAGCTTACTATACATTTCAACCTAACCCAACCTCAGGTAATTACGTATTATTATTATTATTATTATTCAGAAGATGAACCCTATTCCTATAGAACATCAAGCCTACAAGTGCCACTGACGTGAAATTCAAGCTTCCGAAGAATAATCTGTTCCATTCGATAGAAGTTACAGAAGATGATAAGAACACGCGGAAAGAAATACAGAAAACGATATTACAGAGAACACGAACCTGCGCCAGAAGGCTTTATTAATTTATTTTTTGTTTTCTACTGAAGCTAGAGGGCTGAAAATTGCTATGTTGATCATCCACGCTCCAATCATCAAACGTACCGAATTGCAGCCCCCTAGCCTCTGTAGTTTTTATTTGATTTAAGGTTAAAGTTAGCCATGATCCTGCTTTTCTGGCAACGATAGTAGGACAGGCCACCACCGGGCGGTGGTTAAAGTTTCATGGGCCGCGGCTCAAACAGCATTATACACCGAGACCACCGAAAGATAGATCTATTTTCGGTGACCTCGATTATACACGCTTGTAGCGGCTGTATACAGAAAACTCGATTGCGCCGAAGAAACTCGGGCTCATTTTTTTTTTACTCGTTTGATTTTTTTATCTGTTAAATGTTATCGTCCCTGAACTTCAGCTCTCGAGCGACGTCGTCCCGTGATCTGCCCAAATCCGGCCGGAGATAATCTGAGATAGTTTATCTTGGAAGTAATCCCTTTCGAATCCCACGATATGATAGAGGGGGTGACAGTTTCGGAGGCCACCTATTGACTGGCGGGGCTCTGATTATCAGCTCTGAGAGATTTCCTTATCTGTTGGCGATGGGATTTGGCGGAGCCACTAGTCCGTTGTGGCGTGTTCTCTCTCTCTCTCTCTCTCTCTCTCTCATCTCTCTCTCTCTATATATATATATATATATATATATATATATATATATATATATATATTACTATTATTATTATTATTATTATTATTATTATTATTATTATTATATATTATTATTATTATTATTATTGTGTGCTGGAAGTAAACCGTCTTTTAAACTTTTTTATTAAAAGTATTGCTACCCTCAGCTGCGTTCATTTGATAAAGGTTCTTCTCTATTTTTCTAATTTATTGTTTTCTCATTGTTGCTCACAATTAGAAAAATATAGAAGAACCTTTATAAAATTATCGCAGCTGAGGCAGCAATTACTTTAATAAAATATTATTATTATTATTATTATTATTATTATTATTATTATTATTATTATTATTATTATTAGACGCTCTTATGTTTGTCCGAAAGATCTATCTTCATATGAGAACTGTAAATAACAGCAAGGTAATGATTGAGAAGTTGGACAGCTCAACCTGGCATACTGTGAGCGCTAATCTCCTTATACTGCTCTTTTAGTCTGATGATTGCAATTCCTTCTCGTTGTAGAGTCAGGAGTCTCTCTCTCTCCCGCTCTCTCTCTCTCTCTCTCTCTCTCTGAAGAATGTCATTGAAGACAAAAAACTAATCAATATACATTATAACACGTCACGCAAGTAACTTGAACCTGGGTGTATATGACCGTAGACTTTTGGACACCCCAAAATTTCGTACAAGTTGGACCACTGGGCAAATAATCTTCTAGAAAAGTCATATTTTCGTCTAAATACAATATATTTCATAATTCAGGAATTTTTTGATTTTCTGTTTTAAAGTTTACACAATTGCGTTGTTACGAAACGAAGTATTTAGCGGTCAACAGACTTCTCAATGTTATGACGATTTTATGCCAAGGGAAGTGCCTGTGCATGAACGATGTTCATAATGAATGGCGTTCTATGGGGTACTTAATTCACTGAAAGAAAACGGTGGAAGATATTTGAAAGAGTGAGGGAGTCTCGGAATACCTGAGATTGGGGGAAATATGACTTCAAAGTATTTAGCAGGTTTTTTTTATTAAAACTGCAAGTTTTGTGGCTCGTATTGCTTGGTTCAGTTAGTTTCAGCGCCTTCACTGCAAAGCCGTGGAACTTGCTCTAGTCTCCTATTTTTCTCATGAAACTTAAGTAATGTCTCTCTATGACCGGGATTATTAAGGGTATTAGTGTGATCATCTCATTTACTTTTCGTTTGAATATGTGTGTGTGTGTGTGTGTGTGTGTGTGTTTGCTGTGATAATGCATATGGACAAAACATTGCATTAACGAAAGATTTAAAACGTTTGCAGTTAAATCATTGTTAATTGAGTATATTTCAAATCGAAATAAGGTCTTGTGCCTATTGAGTTTAATATTTATGATTTAAACGCACAGACAGTCTTACACACACACACACACACACACATATATATATATATATATTCGTCTATGATATATCGTATATATATAGTATATATAGATATATATATATATATATATATATATATATGCATTGGCCGAATCAGAGGTCATCCTGCAAATAGTATATATAAAACGCGCGTATGTTCGCAAATAGATAGATAGAAAAGTAAATACTCTAGAATACATATATAAACAACTAGATAGACCGACACGGACCGTAATAGGTCTACTCGGCTGGTATGCCGGGTGAATTCTTACTTAGGGACCAGAAGTAGGGGAGAGACTGGCTGTTGGGGTCGGCATCCCGCGTATATAGTATATACGTATATATATAACTTTATCCCCCCCCCCCCCCTCAACCTATCCGACTCGTGCCTGTAGGATTAAGGCACAGTAGGTCAGACGTCGAGGGGATTACCCGGGCTTTCCTAAAGTAGGATTGATGAGGATTAATAACCCCGGGATTACTTCCCTCTTTCCCCTTCCCCCTTTCCGCCGGAGTCCTTCGACCGAAGGTAGGATATGAGGTCTCGGAATAACTCCGCATCCTAGATTTGTTCGTTTGCTCCCCAGATTTGTAAAGTTTCTCCCCTAGATTTGATTTTACTCCCTAGGGATTTTGCTTCTCGCTCTTCGTCGATTTATTTATTTATTTATTTATTTGGCGCATTTCGTCCCCTTCTTCGGTATCAGTTCTTCCCTAGGCTTTGTCTTGTCCCCCGAATCGCGATGATTGGGACTATAAAGGATAGGTATGATAATCTGTCTGTCTGTCTGTATGTCTCGCTTTTTGTTCAATAATCTTCTTGCTTGTTCTGTTATGCATGATTGTCATTTCTGGTCGTTGTGTATTTGCACAGTTATACACGTATGTAAGCATTCCTTCCTGAGAGAGAGAGAGAGAGAGAGAGAGAGAGAGAGAGAGAGAGAGAGAGAGAGAATCTTTCAATAGACTTTCGTCGAAGTGTCAGTATTTTTGCAGTATTGGAATTTTATATTTTTGTATATTTTATTCGTCTGTACGAATTTTATATTTTTGTATATTATGATTCTCATAAGAGAGAGAGAGAGAGAGAGAGAGAGAGAGAGAGAGAGAGAGAGAGAGAGAGCTGGCGATTCTTTTAATAGACTTCTTTCGTCGAAGTGTCAGTATTTATGTAATATTGGAATTTTATATTTTTGTATATTTTATTCGTCTGTACGCATTCCTTTGGGGTTCTTAGAGAGAGAGAGAGAGAGAGAGAGAGAGAGAGAGAGAGAGAGAGAGAGAGAGAGAGAGATTTTTAATAGACTTTCGTCGAAGTGCCAGTATTTATATGATATTGGAATTTTATATTTTTGTATATTTTGTTCGTCTGTACGCATTCCTTTGGGATTCTCTTATTAGAGAGAGAGAGAGAGAGAGAGAGAGAGGAGAGAGAGAGAGAGAGAGAGAGAGGGAGAAAAGGGGATCCTTTTAACAGACTTTCGTTGAAATGTCTTGATTTCCTTAATATTGGAATTTTATATCTGTATAATTTATCCGTATGTAAGCATTCCTTTGTGATTCTCATAAGAGAGAGAGAGAGAGAGAGAGAGAGAGAGAGAGAGAGAGAGAGAGAGAGAGAGAAAGTACGCAAGCCACTTGTGATGTGACACTTTTGATCGTTCATATCAACACTTGACAACAATGACAGCTGCTTATTACCACACCTTTTCCTGCATTTTTTTTCTTGCCTCCTGTAGCTGATAAAATTCGACACCTGACGTACTCTGTGAAGAATTTAATCGGAAGATCTAAAGGGTCCAGTTCGAGTGCGAGGAAGTACTGCTATCTACTTAAGCCTTGTATATATTATATATATATATATATATATATATATATATATAATATATATATAGAGGAGGAGAGATAGAAAGAGAGAGAGAGAGAGAGAGAGAGAGAGAGAAAAAGAAAATATACTGCACTGTTGATTCAGGGGAAAATTTTTATTTATATTATATATATATATATATATATATATATCTATATCTATATATATATATATAATATATATATATATAGATCTATAGATATATATAATATAATTTATATTTATTTAATCTTAAATTAATTATATTATGTGATATAGGGGATATATGTATATATATATATATATATATATATATATATATATTATATTAAATTTTATTATATATTATAATAACATATATTTACAGAGAGAGATCGAGAGGAGAGAGGGGAGAGGGGAGAGAGATCGAGAGAGGGAAAAAGAGAGAGAAAAAAAGAAAAAATATACTGCACTTGAGTTAGAAAAATTTATATATATATATATATATATATATAATATATATATATATATATATTATAATATATATATATTATATATATGTGTGTCTGTGTGTGAGTGTGTGCTTATAATAACTCTTACATATAAATACATACATATCTATACATGGTTATTTAGAGAAAGGCGCAGAAGTGACCGCTTCGTCTGTAGCGAAAGTGTAATGTCCAGATAAAATTTAAAACCAGCAGAATGATTAAGTCTTGAGTTTTATCCTGAGAGTTCCTGTGTTATTCATGTTCTGTACCGTGAAGGTTTTATAGTTCCCGGGAGAGTAGGCCCTAGATGGATAATGAGTTAATTGCGACAGGAGACGCCCAGCGGCGTTTCGATGCCTGGGAATCGTTGAAAGAATTTGAGAGAAATCGATGACTTTGGAGAAATGAATAGCGTCGGGTGAAGATCGAGCAACGATGGCTTACGATCAATAATCATATATATATATATATGTATATATATGCGTGTGTGTATAATTATTTATATGTATGTATGTAAGTTTATGTATGTATATATATCCATATGATGAAAAATATATATATAAAATATATATAAGGATTATATATTCTATATATATTATATATATATATATATGTATATAAATTCTATATATGTATGATATATATATCCATATATATATATATATATATAAAAAGTTTATATATACTAGATATATATATATATATATATATATATATATATTATAATTATGAATTAAATAACAAAGAATATCGGACCGCGAACCTATAGCTTGCCCTACCATCATTATTATTTTTTTTATTAAACTACCAGACGGCCGATGGCACTGATGGCCAACACCGAATTATATATATTATATATAACAATATCTCGGCGTCGACAGCTACCTGCGATGGCTGTCAGAGAGCTGCTATCGCTCACAAATCAAGAGGCTGTGTGACAGCTACTTGAGACAAGAGGGAACGATTTTGTTTTCGTCAAGTCGTCTTCTTTATTCCCGATGTTGAGATATCGTTTCCAGTGCTTCATTGAACGGTGAAGTTTTGTTTCTTTTGGTTTTTACTTAAATTTGTCCATTTAATTTTTTTGTTGTTGTTGTTGTATCCGAGGCTATGATTTGCGTATATCCTGGTTTTACGTGCAACATACGTATACAATATCATACACACGTATATGTATATTACTTAAATTTGTTCATTTCACGTTTTTTGGTTGTATCCGAGGCTATGATTTGCTTATATCCTGGTTATACGTACAACATACGTATACATAATCATACACACATGTATATATATATGTATGTCTACTATAAAGACCAGTTCCACGACCTGCTGCTAGGCAAAGGACAAGGGGTCGAAAGGCCTTGCTGATCTCCATCGTCTTCTCTTTCCTTCGTGGAATTTGTCTTTATTTATATGTTCATCACGTTCAATATTTTCGTGATTCAGTTATACACACACACACACACACTGTATATATATATATATATATATATATACTATATATATATATATATATATATATATATATATATATATATATTAAACAGACAATGGTGCAGTTTAGCCGGAGAGCTAAAGCGTGAGGCAGTTGGGCATAATCGCCGCTGCTTGGCCCGTCTACTTTTCGGCGCTAAGTTCAGCGACAAACAGCCCTCGTCCACCGTTATCGGCTCTTATCAGCAAGGTGTGTGTGGAGGGCCACTCACTACTGCTGCTCGATTGTTGTCACTGATAAGCCTTGAAGGGAACCTCTTCATTATCAGCAGCAGCAGCAGCAGCAATAGTAGAAGTGTCGGGAAGCCAAAAATGCTGCCGGTGTGTTAAAAAGATGCTGGGAGGTGCACGTAAAAATGCATACACTTACGTACACCCACGCACAACCTGCTTACCCGTGTAGGTATACAGAGGCAGATCCCATTTATTTATAAAGAAGAGATTCTATCTAATCTCTCTTTTATTTCTGGCGTCTTCCACAATTGCCATGAATTTCAGAGATTTGTGCGTTGAAGGTATTTCGTACGAGAGCGAAGCCCTTCTTCCTCTCCATCCGCCCACACAACGCATCGAGCGCAAACCGACGCAAGAGGTATATATTTATATATAAATATGAGACCCTATGACTCGATGCTCATTTTTATTTATGGCGGGACGGAAGCCAGATGAATTAGGCGCGCCTCTGATCTCCCCGCCACTCTAAACGCCATTAGATGGAATATCTTCGTTTTGATTGGTCACTTAATCAAAGGGGCGCTTTTGATTTATGTGGATTTCGGGTGATAGTCCGGGCGGGGCGGATGATTTAATCGTAGGGGGGAGGGGGTGGTGGGTGGGTGGGGG
The DNA here is from genome assembly GCF_015104395.2 of Macrobrachium nipponense. Lineage (NCBI taxonomy): Eukaryota > Metazoa > Arthropoda > Malacostraca > Decapoda > Palaemonidae > Macrobrachium > Macrobrachium nipponense. The sequence goes on along the minus strand of NC_087203.1, from coordinate 108,768,015 downwards.
TTTGGGGCTGGGTAGGATTGTTAGGAATGATTCACCTCCGTCCCTCTCACAAACTCCCTTTTTCACTTAGACGTCTTTCTTTCCTCATCTGAATGTGAATGTTATTAAAATTATCATTATTATGTTGCTGATTTAAGTTTTCGTGAACACATTGGATTTGCTGTTTCGTTTTCAAAGTGTCGAGTTGCACAGTTTCGAGGATTTATTGATAGAGTTGCTGTATCAGTAATTACCTTATGATATCAGTGCAGAGTCGAAGTGATAATATTATTGATAATAATGAAAAAAGTGGTCGTAGATGGAAGAAAAGGAAAGAAACTCAACACACTTAGAATTGTTTCAGTTAAGAAATCACTACAGAAATTTAAAAGCTTGCTCCATAGAGTGCATCATATCTGGAAGTTGGGACTCGAAATGATTCTAAGAGAAACAAAATGAATAAGGACAGCAATTGCGCAAAGGAACCAAATAACACAGAGAAAGAACGAATTAGAATGAATCTTTCAAGCTCTTAGGTGGCGCCTCAGTGGCGTTGTTGGTATGGTGTTGGTGTCCCACCTCGGTGGTTGCGAGTTCGATTCTTTGCCATTCCATTGAGGAGTGAGAGATGTGTATTTCTGGTGATAGAAGTTCACTCTCGACGTGGTTCGGAAGTCACGTAAAGCCGTTGGTCCCGTTGCTGAATAACCACTGGTTCCATGCAACGTAAAAACACCATACAAACAAATTAAGCTCTTAGGAACAATAATAAAAGGGTAGGCGTACGAAAGTGAGAGGACGCATAAGTGTAGCATGATCCGTATTTCTAGAGGACCATGAACCTTGGTATGATAGACTGTAAAAGATTTTTGTCGATTTAAGAATAATGAATATTTTGAATGAGATACTATGATAGAGTTGATAAATGATCGTAAGAGAAATTACGGAAGTTTCGTAATACAGATGAGATAATGATGGAGGTAGATGGAGATGGCATGGACAAGTTATTCGCACGACCCTTAATTGGGAGATTGGTACGTGATAGCGTCAGCTGGGCAGCGGAAGGGTTAGAGAGCTAAGACGTACTTGGACCAAAATGATGAGAAGGGAGGCGGCGGATGAGTGAAGATGTGAGGAGATATATTTGTTTGTTTGTATGGTGTTTTGACGTTGCATGGAACCAGTGGTTATTCAGCAACGGGACCAACGGCTTTACGTGACTTCCCAACCACGTCGAGAGTGAACTTTCTGTCACCTGAAATTACACATATCTAACCCCTCATGAATGCCCTGAGAATCGAACTCGCGGCACCGAGGTGGCAGGCCAACACCATACCGAACCACGCCATGTTTAGCACTGGGAAAACGGCATTGGAGACGATTACAATAATAATAATAATAATAATAATAATAATAATAATAATGGATACCGTTAACACTGCTCCGCATATTTATTATTATTATTATTATTAATTAAGAAAGACTAGCGGGTCATGAGTGAGATCTGCCAAGAAATTTGTTTTAGCATTCAATGACTGATCCACTTGTGAAATGTAACGTAGCCTTTAGAGTCTAAGCACACACAATAAATGGATGTACCGTTATTACTCCGACCAAACTCTCATAATGTGGAATAGTGTTCGGACTTCATAAAGGATAGTTCGTACTTATATATTAATGTATGTCGGTACTTTAATTTGCCTTGTATTCATTTTGCAGTCGGTGGCTATTACTAGAAGGATAACTTCCTGAGGTGGAATATTTCTTACCTATTTCTGTATTTCCCTTAGCGTGTGTATGTGTGCAAGTGTGTATAATATATTTAATGAATTATTATATATGATATATAGATACACATACATACATATACAGAATATATATATATATATATATATATAATATATATATCTATATCATATATATATATATAATACACGTTTTTGTATTGGCAAAGATAACATCTTAAAAAACCGACTGACATACCGACTGACATTCAGAGTAGAAAAATTTATTTAGTTCCGTATATTGTCTTATGCCAGCTTTCAGTTTTTGAAAAACAGGTCGAAACTATGGGCCTTATCCTGAAGTATTCGAAGAGAATTTATTTTAAGCAAAATCTTAACAAAACCAAAAGCGACCTTGGAACTTCTACGAATCGTGCGTGAAAAATAATATCCAAGATGGAAATTCTCTGATATCCTAAATCTTATACGAAACGGGTTTCACAGTTTATGCACGGCATGTTCAGTCTGTGAAACTGGAATGAAGGCTGATGTTAGTTGAGGTGAAAGGGGATTATTTCTGGGCTTATATTAGGTAAAGGTTTTGAATTTCGACCTAAGGTCGTTTCCGAGTGACCAAGCGTGCCCTACGCGTGCTCAACAAAGGGCGTCTCTCCGTCTCTCCTTAGGGCTGGAATTACAGTATACCTTCCTTCAGGTGTGACCTTCAAAGGCCGACTGACATGGGTTCTGA
>NC_087203.1:108758061-108760561 GCF_015104395.2 Macrobrachium nipponense | reverse complement strand
ACATAGGTCTAGTGATGGTTGCTCTGCCCGGTAATTATCGCAGGTAGAATCAATGCGGACGTTGCGTTGGCTTGGCGCAGGGAGATTCTTCAGTTAATTTGTTTTGCCCCTGATCATCGCTGGTAGAATCGGTGCATGATGGTTTTTCTTGAGGTCATTGTAACTCATTTTCGGTGTAGGATTTCCTGTGGGCGTGTTACAGCTCTCACTTACGGTGTAGGTTATTTCGATATTGATTTATAACACGAATGCTTGGTTCAGTCAGTTTCGTTAGTTCATCATAACAAGTAAATTCGATACAGATTATTTCGCAGTTATTTATAACAGGTAACTTCAATACAAGTTGCTTCCTTGAGAATTATGGCAAGTACGGATAGTGTAACTTTTTCAATTTGTGGTTTACGACTTAAAGTTCTATGCAGATTTTGGCAAGTATGTTCAGTGCAGTTTGTTTGTTCTAGGCAGATCTACGCTGGTTTGAACTCATATCAAAGTTTTTATCTGACACCGAAGAAGGTCTGGCCAGGTGCCTCTTTGTCCGTATTGAAGAGAATTGCTGAGACATACATCTGTAACACTCTGTTGTGGTTTGCAATAGGTTATAACAGGGCTGAAGAAGACGTAGTCCATAGTACACACTTACAGAAACTGAGCATAACTGACCCCATTGCAAAAAAAAAAAAAAAGGAAACAAAGTACTCAACGATAAGTATGAGTAACATTAATTTTTTGATGGGAAAAAGTGTATAGCTGGCAGTTTTAATAATTGTCTAAAAAAAACTATTACAGTGATGATAACTATATGTAGTTTAATGACGTTTAAATATAGTTACTGCAGAGAATCTGAGTGATTATTTAGTCAGCCATTTTTAATTATGTGTAGAGGAGGCAGCTTTGCAAATTTACATTGAAACTGCCGGGAGCTTTCAATGACGGTCACATCAGGCAATATTAATGACGATTATAAGTGGTGGTCGTTTTTAGTTATGATTAGAGTAGGCAGTTGGAATAGTTTTTGACAGTTTTGATGAATTTGGAGTTTAAATAAATTTTGACGGTTGAAATAAATTTTGAGTGTTATTAAATTTTGACAGATGAAATAAATGTTGACAGTTTTAATAATTTTTGGCAGTTGAAATAAATTTTGACACTTTTAATAAATTTGGAGTTTTAAAAGATTTTGACAGTTGCAATTAAGTTTTAATTTAATACAAATTAACAGTTAAAATAAATTTTGACAGTTTAAACAAATTTTGACAGTTTCAATAAATTGGGACAGTTTAAATAAATTTTGAGTTTAATAAATTTTGACAGTTCTAATAAATTTTAAATTCTATAAATTTTGACAGTAAATACATTTTGATTTTTAATAAACTTGCCAGTTTAAATAAAATCTGAGGTTTGATAGTTTTTGACAGTTTAAATGTGTTCACAGTTTCAATTATGGTTGAGCAGGTAATTTTTTTCATAGCCACAGCTGACAATTTTAGTAGCAGCTGTATTGACAGTTTTAATTAAAGTATCAGACATTTCATATATATATATGTATATATATATATATATATATATATATATATATATATATATATATATATATATATATATATTTTATATATAAACACACACACATACATACATAATATACATAATATGATGATGTGGTATTTGTTTTGTGTGGTTTCCGTTAGGACCTTAACAAACGCAAAATAAATTAGGATTCTCTCCGTTCAACCACAGTCCTGAACCGTGGACTTCGTAAAGCCTCGCTTTTATCTGAAGCGATCCACAAACCCACCTCGTCGCGCTCTCTAGCAGATATGGCGATAACAACTAAGAAGACTCTGCTCGTTCCATTCAACTAGAGTGGCGGCTGTATATAAGTTCCGCTCCTCCACGTGTGTGTGTGTATACACGTTCATTGAGTAAGCAGCGTCCTGTGCGGCGGTGATAGGGATCGTTATTTATCAGTTAGGCGAAGAAGCGGTCAGGACGAACATAACGTACATACACACGAAACACGAACACACACACGCACGCGGGGACATAACGGAAATGTTAACACGGCGGCCGTATCGATCTCATGCCCCCCAACAGGCTCATGCTGATAAGGAGCAGCGATAAACACGATAGCCCGGTGGAGGGCGAACACGGCTCGAGAGGTACTGGAACACTGATTTTCGGTGGCGTGACATCGCGATAAGCATATCTCGGCCCTCATTTAGATTGCGCCGTGGATGCGGTGGTAGGTATATCCAGCCTCTCAGACTGTCGAATTCCGAGTTCTTTTCTCTCTCTCTCTCTCTCTCTCTCTCTCTCTCTCTCTCTCTCTCGCTGGTTTGCTATATCTGGCGAAGGATGTAAACTTGTGATGCTTTGGAGAGGACGTCTTCGGGTTATGAAGGCGTTGGTTTGAGTGATGTATTTTAATATATATGATATATATATTATATATATATAAATTATTTATATATATATATATATGTATGTATGTATGTAGGGT
>NC_087203.1:108748061-108753061 GCF_015104395.2 Macrobrachium nipponense | reverse complement strand
TTTTCGACATTTTCATTGAATTTTTAACGTGTGTAGGTAATAAAAAAGTGGCCAGGTCTTATTTTGTATGTAAAGATAGTTTATATTAGTTCCATATTTTTCTCTTATTTTTGAAATTGTTTTTGTAGTTTTAAGGGTAATAGGTCATAAATAAGTGGTCGGATTTATTTGGTAAGCGTATAATATTTATGATTTGATGTCTATGATTTTAAAAGTTGAGTTACGTTAAAGTAGGCCAGGTTTTCCAGAGGTAACTGTGATCGTTTTGTACAACATGTCTTGCAATTCATTGTTTGTTTATCTCTGTGTGTGAGTGTGTTTGTGTGTGTGTGTGTGTGTCTGTTTGCATGGCGGAATAAACAGATGAAGATATCGCAGTGGATTTTATAAATGGTTCAATAGACTGCAAATATGTCAGCACAGGAGGATTGAGAAAAGACGTAGTCCATTCAAGTTTTTAGTTTTCTCTAAAATAAAATCATTGAGATGAATCCTTCTGTCCGTCTGCACTCTTTGTCCGCACTTTTTTCTGTCCGCCCACAGATCTTTAATAAAAACTACCGAGGCTAGAGGGCTGCAAATTGGTGTATTGATCATCCACCCTCCAATCATCAAACATACCAAATTGCAGCCCTCTTGCCTTGGTAGTTTTTATTTTATTTAAGGTTGAATTTAGCCATGATCATCGTGCGTCTGGGAACGATATAGGACAGGCCACTACGTGGCGGTGGTTAAAGTTTCATGCGCTGCGGCTCATACAGCATAATATCCAGAATACCGGAAGATATACTTTCGGTGGCTTTGATTATTCGCTGTACAGAAAACTCGATTGGGACGAAGAAATTTCGGCGCATCTGTTACTTTTTTTCATTATTTTTTTTTTAAATCCTGCAGTTGGTATTGGTCCATAAATAGGTTTCCTGCTTTGGTCCTCATGTTTGATGAAATTCTACATGGAGTATTTAAGGTTTATAAATTGGTACTAATGAACAGCCTCTGACCAATTTCAGAACAAAGTAGGGTTTTTGAGTGATATGGTATTTTGTGGCCGTCTATCTTTCGTACAATACGGGAGCGTGCGTATGTATTAAACTCATTGTATTTTTCCTTGCACTTTGTGTGAATGCGTATGTATGTAAGCATGTGTGTGTGTGTTCAAGAGAGAGAGAGAGAGAGAGAGAGAGAGAGAGAGAGACTGATTTTGTAAGAGCAATGATGGCTGTGGAATGATAAAATGCTTTTACCGTCATCTACATTTGGTAAGTTAAGATTTCATAAACTTTTTTTTCAGTTTTAATGAATATTGTGTTGCTTGCCTCGTCAAAGTACATAATTATTTTTCCATATAGCAAAATCCCACTCGTCAGAAGGCTTTAGATGACCACATCTAAACCTCAGAATCACAAATACACAGATTATGTTTTTGTCGGTACCTGTGTGTTGGCAGGACAACTTAAGAGTGAATGAATAAAATCTGACGAAAGCTTAATAAGATATTCATTATGAAACATTCTCGAGATGTTGAAGTTATTGGAGAAATCTCTTGAATTGGACGTTTGTTGCCATGGCAACCATCTCAGTTGTGGGCCGATTCCTCTTATGAGTGAAAAATGTTGAGAATGTTACGTACTGAATATATCTGTTAAATTTCAACAAAGACTCTTGACCCCGTTGTGAGATGTCCCGATAAAGTACTTTCAGAAAAAAGATCAGGTATTGTCTTCCCGGCTTGTTAAAAAAATTAAGCATTCATTGTAGAGTAGACACATTCATTGTTGAGTATATATATACACATTAATTGTAGAATATACACGTTCATTGTAAAATATATAGTACATATTTGTAGCTTATACCTTTTCGATACTATTCGTAAAACAGGTTGTTACTCATTATACCAGCACTATATCTTAATAGCATCAAATTGACAAAATATATATATTTAACCTTTCATGAAGCATTGAATTTCTCGAATATCCACAATCTTTATAAGAGAAGAGAAGGTTTCCATAGGAACAAATTGTGAAAAGGTAATCAACAACTTTCACTAAATTTCGTCAAGATCCGCTCCTCCGTTCCCGAGATATTGCTTTGACAGGCATACAGACAGGCACTCAGACCGACAGACGCAAGTGCAAACATGACCTCTTTCATCTTCGTTGACTGAATAATAATAATAATAATAATATTAATAATAATAATAATAATAATAATAATAATAATAATAATAATAATAAAATAATAATAATAATATCTTGGATGAAGACCCTCCTTGAGATAAACTTTCTTGAAAAGAATGACATTTGTAGGACTTAATATAATAATAATAATAAATAATAATAATAATAATAATAATTAATAATAATAATAATTAGACTTCCCGTGCACTATGATTCATATAATGATAATAATAGCGACCTCCACGTGACGTCATCCATCTAGAGCGTATTATGAGCGATGGCGGAGCAGCAGCAGTTCGAGTTATCGGCAGTCGTTTGGGGAAAAGGGTCTCGCGGGTCCCTCCCTCCTTTCGATATAGATCAGAGCGGAGACTCTCATAGATTATGGAAGTTGGCATCAATAGATTCGGAAAAGGTGACGCCGTCGATGCATCACACCGAGGACCACTCGCTCTCTAAATCATGCATATTACTGCTGTCGTGTGCTAGATGAGTTTTTTTTTTTTTTTTTTTGGGGGGGGGGGGGGGGCAGGGTGGTTGGTCGTGGGGGGGGGGGGGGGGGGGTGGCCGGGGGGGGCCTCCTAGGCGGGGGGGGGGATATGCTCAAAGCAAGTATCCGTGTTCGGCGAGACTTTCATGTCACGTCCAACTTGCCGTGTAAATAACATTCGGGTGGCGGTTCGATGCCGGATGCTAATTTATTCCCTAGTTTCCCGGACTGGCGTGAGCCATATTTTTCCCCATTCAGTCTTCCCCAGTTTCCCCCCATTCTGCCTTCTTTAGTTTCCCGAACTGGCTTGAGCCATATTTTCCCCCATTCTGTCTTCCCTAGTTTCCCGAACTGGTATAGCTATATTTCTCCCCCATTCTGTCATCCCTCCGTTTCCCGAACTGGCTTGAGCCATTATTTCTCCCCCATTCTGTCATCCCTATTTTCCCGAATTGGCCTGAGCCATATTTTCCCCCATTCTGAGAAAATGGGCTTCAAACACTTCGATAATATGCGAAGCTTCTAATTAGCTCATCTGTTGAGGCAATTTGGTTTGAAAATGTGACAGCGCGGACAACTGAATTTTTGATATGTTATGAGGTATATATAAAAAAAAACGGAGACACTTGTGCTGGAAAACTTATAAAACTTTAAAAAATGGGATACGCCACTTTTTGTGCAAAAAAATATTTGTGCTCGTTCATGTGGGTATCACAGTGTTGTGTTCGAAGTGCCGTAAATGATGATATCGTAAAAAGTGTAATGCTTTCAGCTGATCTCATTTTATGCAAAAAAGCTGACTTATGGTAGTATGAGAATCATCTATTTTACTCAAGGCACTGAATAAGAGATAAAACCCAGCGATGATTTTAGCAATACTGTTGAAACAACATATTACTAATAATAAATGTAAACATTACAAGGTGTAGGAAGGTTACTCTTTGATAATAATAATAATAATAATAATAATAATAATAATAATAATAATAATAATAATAAAACTCTTCTCGTTCTCGTGTGATGATAAAAATGATGAAACTATCATTATCAGCAATATTGCTAAAGAATTCATATGGGACAAAATACATCTTCCACCTATCTTGGAATTGTTTTCAGACAAACAGGAGGTATTCCCAACGCCACTGTCCTTCCCTCTTTGGTACAAATTCAATAAAGGTTGATGATGCGCTGGGTAGGGGGTTGGGGGTTGGGGAGCCTCCCCCTGCCATAGTCTTGTATCCTATCAGTGATTACGGAAGTGAACAGTAAACCCACAGTGATTCAATAATGCTGATGTTTTGAACACAATATGACGCTTTGAGAATTGGATATCTTCCGAGTCACGGCGTTATTGCCTTTGTTTTTCCTCTGAGAGAGAGAGAGAGAGAGAGGAGAGAGAGAGAGAGAGAGAGAGAGAGAGAGAGCATATTTGAGTGTTGTTAAACACGTTAACATTTTCCCATGTTGATAAAATGAAAATGAGCTGTAATAAATTAGTAGTACATTGTTTCAGGCGTAACTTATTCCAGAAGTGGACGAAAGTTTGATGTTGATAAGATTATAAAATAACACACATAGGCACACACACACACACACATACATATATATATATGTATGTGTGTGTGTGTGTGTGTGTGCGTATGTATGAATGGATGTATATATACGAATAATAAATATATTTCTTCGGGAAGGGTTGTACCGATCAACATTATCTATCCCTTCCTCACTCTCTCTCTCTCCCTCTCTCACTCCCTCCACATCGGTATACGCAGAGTTACATCACGATCAGTATCTACTATAGACATCAACACTAAGAAAAGATCTCTCTCTCTCTCTCTCTCTCTCTCTCTCTCCCTCTCCTCTGGCCAGCCAGCTGTCACCACGAGAGCACGTGGCCAGCCAGGGAGGCAGCAGGAGCTCAGGCTGTTGCTGATGCTGCCGTAGGTTTACTATATGGGGGATTTCCCCTCACAAGCTGCTACTGCTGCTGCTGCTGCGATGATGCTGTGTGGCCGTCACGGTCTGACCCCGAAAGCCAGGATTTGGGCGAAAGTCGAGATGCGATGATGCTGTGTTTTGTTAGGAAGCCAGGTGCGTTGTGTGTATGTGTGTAATGTATGTATGTATGTATATATATATATATATATAATATATATATATATATATATATATATGTATATAAATATATGTGTGTGTTGTGTGTGTGTTTGTGTGTGTGTGTTTGTGGGTGAGTCTTGGATTGATTAGACGAAAGTACTTTATTAGCAATCTCCAGTTTTGTTTCAATTTTGCCTTCGTGAAGTGTAACTTTTCTGTTTGTATAATCATCACGG